>NW_026652284.1:79168765-79323325 GCF_009828535.3 Hylobates moloch
GTATCTCCTTGTGGTTTTCATTTGCATTTCTCTAATGGCCAATGATGATGAGCATTTTTTATGTGTCTGTTGGCTGCATAAATGTCTTCTTTTGAGAAGTGTCTGTTCATATCCTTTGCCCACTTTTTGTTGGGGTTGTTTGATTTTTTCTTATAAATTTGTTTAAGTTCTTTGTAGATTCTGGATATTAGCCCTTTGTCAGATGGGTAGATTTTAAAAATTTTCTCCCGTTCTGTAGGTTGCCTGTTCACTCTGATGGTAGTTTCTTTTGCTGTGCAGAAGCTCTTTAGTTTAATTAGATCCCATTTGTCAATTTCGGCTTTTGTTGCCACTGCTTTTAGTGTTTTAGTCATGAAGTCCTTGTCCATGCCTATGGCCTGAATGGTATTGCCTAGGTTTTCCTCTAGGGTTTTTATGGTTTTAGGTCTAACATTTAAGTCTTTAATCCATCTTGAATTAATTTTTGTATAAGGTGTAAGGAAGGGATCCAGTTTCAGCTTTCTACATATGGCTAGCCAGTTTTCCCAGCACCATTTATTAAATAGGGAATCCTTTCCCCATTGCTTGTTTTTGTCAGGTTTGTCAAAGATCAGATGGTTGTAGATGTCTGGTATTATTTCCGAGGGCTCTATTCTGTTCCATTGATCTGTGTCTCTGTTTTGGTACCAGTACCATGCTGTTTTGATTACTGCAGCCTTGTATCATAGTTTGAGATCAGGTAGCGTGATGCCTCCTGCTTTGTTCTTTTTGCTTAGGATTGACTTGGCAATGCGGGCTCTTTTTTGATTCCATGTGAACTTTAAAGTAGTTTTTTCCAATTCTGTGAAGAAAGTCATTGGTAGTTTGATGGGGATGGCATTAAATCTATAAATTACTTTGGGCAGTATGGCCATTTTCACGATATTGATTCTTCCTATCCACGAGCATGGAATGTTCTTCCATTTGTTTGTGTCCTCTTTTATTTCATTGAGCCATGGTTTGTAGTTCTCCTTGAAGAGGTCCTTGACATCCCTTGTAAGTTGGATTCCTAGGTATTTTATTCTCTTTGAAGCAATTGTGAATGGTAGTTCACTCATGATTTGGCTCTCTGTTTGTCTGTTATTGGTGTATAGGAATGTTTGTGATTTTTGCACATTGATTTTGTATCCTGAGACTTTGCTGAAGTTGCTTATCAGCTTAAGGAGATTTTGGGCTGAGACGATGGGGTTTTCTAAATATACAATCATGTCATCTGCAAACATGGACAATTTGACTTCCTCTTTTCCTAATTGAATACCCTTTATTTCTTTCTCTTGCCTGATTGCCCTGGCCAGAACTTCCAACACTATGTTGAATAGGAGTGGTGAGAGAGGGCATCCCTGACTTGTGCCTGTTTTCAAAGGGAATGCTTCCAGTTTTTGCCCATTAGTATGATATTGGTTGTGGGTTTGTCATAGATAGCTCTTATTATTTTGAGATACGTCCCATCAATACCTAGTTTATTGAGAGTTTTTAGCATAAAGGGCTGTTGAATTTTTCAAAGGCCTTTTCTGCATCTATTGAGATAATCATGTGGTTTTTGTCTTTGGTTCTGTTTATATGATGGATTACATTTATTGATTTGCATATGTTGAACCAGCCTTGCATCTCAGGGATGAAGCCCACTTGATCATGGTGTATAAGCTTTTTGATGTGCTGCTGGATTCAGCTTGCCAGTATTTTTTTGAGGATTGTTGCATCAGTGTTCATCAGGGATATCGGTCTAAAATTCTCTTTTTTGGTTGTATCTCTGCCAGGCTTTGGTATCAGGATGATGTTGGCCTCATAAAATGAATTAGGGAGGATTCCCTCCTTTTCTATTGATTGGAATAGTTTCAGAAGGAATGGTACCAGCTCCTCTTTGTACCTCTGGTAGAATTTGGCTGTGAATCCGTCTGGTCCTGGACTTTTTTTGGTTGGTAGGCTATTAATTATTGCCTCAATTTCAGAACCTGTTATTGGTCTATTCAGGGATTCAACTTCTTCCTGGTTTAGTCTTGGGAGGGTGTATGTGTCCAGGAATTTATCCATTTCTTCTAGAATTTCTAGTTTATTTGTGTAGAGGTGTTTGTAGTATTCTCTGATGGTAGTTTGTGTTTCTGTGGGATCGGTGGTGATATCCCCTTTATTATTTTTTATTGCCTCTATCTGATTCTTCTCTCTTTTCTTCTTTATTAGTCTTGCTAGTGGTCAAGCTATTTTGTTGATCTTCTCAAAAAACCAGCTCCTGGATTCATTGATTTTTTTGAAGGGTTTTTGTGTCTCTATCTCCTTAGTTCTGCTCTGATCTTAGTTATTTCTTGCCTTCTGCTAGCTTTTGAATGTGTTTGCTCTTGCTTCTCTAGTTCTTTTAATTGTGATGTTAGGGTGTCAATTTTAGATCTTTCCTGCTTTCTCTGGTGGGTATTTAGTGCTATAAATTTCCCTCTACACACTGCTTTAAATGTGTCCCAGAGATTCTGGTATGTTGTGTCTTTGTTCTCGTTGGTTTCAAAGAACATCTTTATTTCTGCCTTCATTTCGTTATGTACCCAGGAGTCATTCAGGAGCAGGTTGTTCCGTTTCCATGTAGTTGATCAGTTTTGAGTGAGTTTCTTAATCCTGAGTTCTAGTTTGATTGCACTGTGGTCTGAGAGACAGTTTGTTATAATTTCTGTTCTTTTACATTTGCTGAGGAGTGCTTTATTTCCAACTATGTGGTCAGTTTTGGAATAAGTATGATGTGGTGCTGAGAAGAATGTATATTCTGTTGATTTGGGGTGGAGAGTTCTGTAGATGTCTATTAGGTCCGCTTGGTGCAGAGCTGAGTTCAATTCCTGGATATCCTTGTTAACTTTCTGTCTCGTTGATCTGTCTAGTGATGACAGTGGGGTGTTAAAATCTCCCATTATTATTGTGTGGGAGTCTAAGTCTCTCTGTAGGTTTCTAAGGACTTGCTTTATAAATATGGGTGCTCCTGTATTGGATGCACATATATTTAGGATAGTTAGCTCTTCTTGTTGAAACGAACCCTTTACCATTATGTAATGGCCTTGTTTGTCTCTTTTGATCTTTGTTGGTTTAAAGTCTGTTTTATCAGAGACTAGGATTGCAACCCCTGCTTTTTTTTTTTGTTTTCCATTTGCTTGGTAGGTCTTCCTCCATCCCTTTATTTTGAGCCTATGTATGTCTCTGCACGTGAGATGGGTCTCCTGAATATAGCACACTGATAGGTCTTGACTCTTTATCCAATTTGCCAGTCTGTGTCTTTTAAGTAGAGCATTTAGCCCATTTACATTTAAGGTTAATATTGTTATGTGTGAATTTGATCCTGTCATTATGATGTTAGCTGGTTATTTTGCCCATTAGTTGATGCAGTTTCTTCCTAGCATCAATGGTCTTTACAATCTGGCATGTTTTTGCAGGGGCTGGTACCGGTTGTTCCTTTCCATGTTTAGTGCTTCGTTCAGGGGCTCTTGTAAGGCAGGCCTGGTGGTGACAAAATCTCTCAGCATTTGCTTGTCTGTAAAGGATTTTATTTCTCCTTCACTTATGAAGCTTAGTTTGGCTGGACATGAAATTCTGGGCTGAAAATTCTCTCCTTTAAGAATGTTGAATATTGGCCCCCGCTCTCTTCTGGTTTGTAGAGTTTCTGCCAAGAGATCCGCTGTTAGTCTGATGGGCTTCCCTTTGTGGGTAACCCCACCTTTCTCTCTGGTTGCCCTTAACATTTTTTCCTTTGTTTCAACTTTGGTGAATCTGACAATTAGGTGTCTTGGAGTTGCTCTTCTCAAGGACTATCTTTGTGGCATTCTCTGTATTTCCTGAATTTGAATGTTCTGCCAACTCCTTTATGTCAGACTTCTGGCCTCCAAAACTATGAAAGAATAAACTCCTGTTGTTTTAAGCCACCAAGTTTGTGATAATTTGTTACGGCAGCCACAGGAAACTAATACAGCAAGATTGGCCAACTCAAATGGATAGTCTTGCTTCATTGTTTCCTTTATAACCCATATGTGTGTGTGTGTGTATATATATATATATATATATATATGCTATCCATCAAAATGTTTATAATTTTTTTTTTTTTGAGACAAGTTCTCCCTCTGTCACCCAGGCTGGAGTGTAGTGGTGAGATCATAGTTCATTGCAGGCTTGAACTCCTGGTCTCAAGCAATCCTCTCACCTCGGCCTCCCCAGTAGCTGGGACTACAGGTGCACACCATCACATCCTGCTAGTTTTTGTTTTTAAAGATGGGGTCTCACTATGTTGCCCAGGCTGGTCTCAAACTCCTGGCCTTAAGCAATCCCCTCACCGTAGCCTCCCAAACAGCTGGGATTACAGGCATGAGCCACCACAACTGGCCCTTGTTTATGATTTTTAAATATATTCAGTAAATTAAAAATACAAGTTGTAAACAATATGATCCAATTTTTATTTTGAATCAATACATGACAACTATCCATTACGTAGTGAGTGTTTGCACTACATATTTTCCTGAATAAATAATTGGAAGGCTTTAAACCCATATAGCATCAGTTCCTATTCTCTTGTCCAGATTTGGGGAAGTCACTTCTGAGATTGAGCCAATCTTCCTCAATTATGTGGAAATATTCAGCTCTTTTCCCATCAATAGACCCAGACCAGAGATCAAAAACTCAAGTATATAGAAGCCAGACAGAAATATTCTTTAAGGACGTTGGTACCATAGAAGACATTCAGGCATCTTGGGTACTGTGGCAAACTGGAAAGAACATTCTTGTCTTGAGTTGGAGCTCCAGCTCATCCCCAACTGCCTGTTGTCACAGAGAAGTTAGGCTGAATGTTACCAAATCTTCTGATTTTTAAAGAGGTACTGGAAATTTCAGTTTTTATATGAAAACTTCTGTTTTTTAAATACAAGTGTCTAATTCACATTCTCTTACAACATTTTTCAGGCCAAATAAAATCCAGAAGCTCAGTCCTTTAAGTTTCCACTTGGGATTTAGACCTTTATAAATAAAGACCATTTCATTCTTCCCAGAGGTTAAAAGAAATCCAGGTTTCAGAACACAATGCCTAGGCTTCTTTGTTGGAAGAGATCTGGAAAAATTCCTCTCATTCTTTGCTGATGAGCCTACAACCTTGAACACAAGACACAGTTAACTCTGTAATCGTTATTCTGCCACGTGAAATTTTTCACAAATTGTCCTGCTAAGTAAACACCGTATATATATGGTATATCTCAATGCATGGTAGATCATCATCACAATGATTAGTATGAGTTTTCTCCTCCTCCTTTGGATAGTCCAACAGTAGAGATAGGGGTAGGATAATGTGGTACCCAGGAAATGGTAGAAGAGCCTTTATTTCTCAGGCCATCACAGTAGCAGATGCTTATTGACCAAGCCTGCAGGGTCTGTTTAAAAACGAAGGACCCTATTCTCTCCATTATGCTTAGTGCCAAGCAGAGTCATAGGAAACTTCCATTGTGGCACCAAAGGCAGTGGTTCTTGGTGTTCAGTCTGGTCCCCCAGCACCACTGCTCCCCATTCCCATCAAATGTCCAATCCCTTCTGGGGTACAACATGGGAGCAGCTGTCGCACTTAGCCCCCTTCGGTCTTTGGGGTCCCTCTGCTTCTTGCATAATCCAGCACCTTTAGGAACCTAGGGCTTGAGAGGTTGGGGAAGGAAAAGCCTTTTAATGACACCAGAGAACAAAAGCAGGCTCACTTGACTGCTTGAAGTGGGTCAAAGACCAAGAGGGAAAAATTCTACTTATTGTTTTCATGTTTTCTTACTGTAAGAAACCTAAGAGAAATTAATGTCTCAGTGGATCCAGCCACCACACTGTCGTATTCAGGAGAAATGTCCCTAAATTCCAGACTTTTGAGTCTGCCCTAGAGTCAGAAATCACTGACCTCTGTCTGCCATTTGAGAAGCTAGCAAGCCAAGTAGTGCCCAGGAATGTCCATAATAAACAAAAGGCATAGGCAAGAGAGGCAGAGAGGCATTTGTGTTGGGAAGGACCACAGGAACACTCTCACTACACTGCGGCTCCACAAAGCTTTGTTCTCCTGCCCAGGTCTAGAGGAAAGTCTCTTGAGGCCAGGATATTATAGTTGACTTCTAGGACTGGAACAATGACTTGCTCCTAGTAGAGCTCAATAAACTTGTTGCTTGATCGTCTCTAAGAAGCTGTGTGAAAGTGAGAAAGCCTCAGTCTCTCTGTTTCAGCTTCTCCAAATGTGACTAACAGCAGCAACCCTGTCTATTGCTGAGAACTGCTGTGCAGATCAAAACAGACAAATATATGTAGTTTTAAATGTAGGCAATGTGCTTGTAAATTTGCATTTTGAAAAGCTAGAAATGCCCTTGAGTAAACTGCCAACTCCTTGCAGAAAAGATAAAGAAAATTTTGTTCCGCCCAGAACAAAAAGATCCTGGTTATTCCATTAAAACATAGCCTTGCAGGGTTATCTAAGAATTTGTTACACACTTTGTAATTTTTGTTAGCTAGAATGATTAGATAGATAACTGTGATTTTGAACTATGACATCTATTCCAAAAGGTTTTAGAAACAACATGCATTACCATATAACTAAAGATTCAAAGTAAACAGGTCTTTTAAGGTTTATCTAGGCTATGTAATGACAATACAAACGGGCATTCTGATAACAAAGCAGTATTAGGTCAGCACTTACAATTCTATGTGAATCTGGAATTTAAAATAATGGGCAGTCTGACATCCTCCATATTGTCTCTGTTCTAGCTCAGGAGACTGTACAGTCTACTTTTCAAACTCCAAAGCTTAAGGTGATGGAACAAATGCCTTCGACTGATTGTTTAGACTTTTCACTCTTAGGCTCACTTAAAAAAAATTAGCAGTAATACTATGTTAATAAATTCAGTCATTCCATGTGTGTTTTGTTTTTTTTTTTAGATGGAGTTTCACTCTTGTCGCCCAGGCTGGAGTGCAATGGGACGATCACAGCTCACCACAACCTCCGCCTCCCGGGTTCAAGCGATTCTCCTGCCTCAGCCTCTCAAGTAGCTGGGATTACAGGTATATGCCACTACGCCCGGCTAATTTTGTATTTTTAGTAGAGACGGGGTTTCTCCATGTTGGTCAGGCTGGTCTCGAACTCCCGACCTCAGGTGATCTGCCCACCTTGGCCTCGCAAAGTGTTGGGATTACAGGCGTGAGCCACCACGCCCAGGCCAGTCATTCCATGTTTTGTGGGGGAAAAAAACTGAAAAAAATATTCAAATAATTATTATATAGTACTTTAAAAATGTTTTCCAGGCACTTTTAAGACAATAATAAAATAAAAGAATTATAGAGATTGAGGAAACCTAAAGAAATAGTCACTGGTCTAATTTTACAAAGAAACTGGCCCCGGAGTTTTGGGTGAACTGACCTGCTCAAACTGGTGTTAGCAAATCATAACCAAATTTGTTGCAACAACAACAACAACAACAAAAGAAAATCTTTTTTTTTTTTTTTTTTGAGTCTTGCTCTGTCACCCAGGCTGGAGTGCAATAGTATGATCTCAGCTTACTGCAACCTCTGCCTCCTGGGCTCAAGCAATTCTCGTGCCTCAGCCTCCTGAGAAACTGGGATTACAGCTGTGAGCCACTATGCCCAGCTAATTTTTGTATTTTTGGTAGGAACTGGGTTTCCCCATGTTGGCCAGGCTGGTCTCGAACTCCTGGGCTCAAGTGATCCACCCGCCTCTGCCTTTTGTTAGATATGAGTTCTAAATTTCTTTTCAAAGAATCAATATGTCAGTATGTTCAATTATTTGCCTTCTATTTTTAAACTTAACTTCCTCATAAAGCAATCTTTTTCGATTAACTGCTCCACCCTGACTCATTTCAATCACCTACACAACCCTGACTCATTCCGATTACCTACTCCACACTGACAAATTCCGATTACCTGCTCTGTCATAACCATTTTTCCCACCAAACCACTCACCCCGTCACTCTCTTTAAATTAGCTAATCGGAATTAGTTTAGCCTGTGCGGTCTAACCCTAGCCAATAGGGGAACAACACAGCAGCAGGGGCCACTTGCGTCAGGGATAAGAACACCTTCCCCTTGCTTGTCCAAGTGCGCACCCACCATTGCTCCATCTGTAAGGGTGCACCATTCTCTAGAAGTAACTTGCCTTGCTGAGAATTAAAAGGAAAATTTTATATTCAAGTGCTATTTCTTTTGTGGCACTGAAACTTTATTTATAACACTCCCAAAGTGCTGGGATTACAGGGGTGAGCTGCCACACCTGACCAAAAAAGTCTATTGATAGAGAATTCTTTTCTTTCTTTTTTTTTTTTTTTTTTTTTTTTTGAGATGGAGTTTTGCTCTTTTGCCCAGGCTGTAGTGCAGTGGCGCAATTTCTGCTCACTGCAACCTCAGCCTCCTGGGTTCAAGGAATTCTCCTGCCTCAGCCTCCCGAGTAGCTGGGATTACAGGTGTGAGCCACCGCGCCCGGCCATAAATTGGTGTATTTGTGTATACACACTTGGATACCAAAATCCACGGATACTCAAGTCCCTAAAATAAAATGGCACAGTATTTTCATATAACCCATGCACGTCCTCCTGTATACTTTAAATCATCTGTAGATTACTTGTAACATCTAATACAGTGTAAATGCTACGTAAATAGTTGTTATACCATATTGTTTGGGGAATAATGACAAGAAAGCAAAAAATCTATACATGTTGAGTACAGACAACTTTTTTTCTGGATATTTTTGATCTGAGGTTGGTTGAATCCACAGATGCTGAACCCACGGATACAGATGGCTGACCACAGCTGTTACTCTTTCACTTCGAGGCATAAGGTTTTATCCTCTGGATTTAGACAGGACTAGGATATCTATAACAATCTTAATTCCATTACACTTCTGCCAATTCAATTTTTTTCAGTAAACTCTTCTTAACACATTTTACATATACTTTTGTCAAAACTGGGAGCTGAGGAAAGAGTACATTCGAGTCTTGGAAAATACCTGCCACAAAACCTAAAGAGCTAATCCTCTATGTCAATCCAATCAGCCTTATTTCACTTTCATACAAAGCCTGACTTTTTCTTTTTTTTCTCAAAAATTAATCAGTGTGCAATGACTTTTTCAATTCAAATTAATGTATTAATTCATACCTCAAAAACATTATTAAAAACAACTGAGAAATATCTTCAGGGAAGTACCATATAATATTACTAAAAAAGATTAAATTGATAACATGATAATTAATATATCAATTTTATAACATGTTATTCAAACGTGCTAAACAAGATAATAAATCAATTTGCTGTTTCAACCATTTTGAACTCGAATAAGAAAATCACTTAAATGTGCTTTTTCTCTAACATCATTTCCATAGCCAAAAATAAATACAAAATAGGCTGGGCACAGTGGGTCAGCCTGTAATCCCAGCACTTCGGGAGGCCAAGGTGGGTGGAACACCTGAGGTCAGGAGTTCAAGACCAGCCTGGCTAACGTGGCAAAACGCTGTCTCTACTAAAAATACAAAAGTTAGCCAGGCGTGGTGATATATGCCTGTAATCCCAGCTACTCGGGAGGCTGAGGCAGGAGAATCACTTGAACCTAGGAGGCAGTGGTTGCAGTGAGTCGAAATTGCGCCACTGCCCTCTACCCTGAGTGACAGAGGGAGATTCCATCTCAAAAATAAATAAAATAAATGCAAGTAATAATTCATTAGCAAAAAAAAGTAAGAAACATGCATTAAAATGATACATAACATAACCACATTTATTTAAGAATGTATTCCAATATCAAGCAGCAAATTTCGACAAAGCAAAAACTTTTTTGCACCAACCTGATACTTTGTAAAAATGTAATAGAATGTGTGACTAAACTTTTAGGTTATTTGTGAAGTTAGAGGTATCATAAAAGGCATAGTATTCTTCTGAAAAATTTATTTTGATCAAACTCTGGTGTTCATTCTTTGAGAAAGAATAAGAACCAAGAATGCAAAAGAAACTCCATTAAGAAAATAAAAAGACAAGCCACAGACTGGGAGAAAATATTTGCATATCTGATAAAGGATGGGCAAAAGACATGAAAAAATCTCACTTCACCAAAAAAGATATACAGATGGAAAATAAGCATATGAAAAGAAGTTCAACATCGTATGTCATTAGGGAATTACAAATTAAAACAAAAATTAGAAACTACTACACACCTATTTGAATAGCTATAATGGAAAACACTGACAATACAAAATGCTGATGAAGATGTGGAGCAACAGAAACTTCAATTCATTGCTGGTAGGAATGCAAATGATAGAGCCAGTGTGAAAGTCGGTTTGGGGAGTATTTTACAAAACTAAACATACTCTTAATTATGCAGCAATGGTTTTGCTCCTCGGTATCACCCAAACTTATGTCTACCCCAAAACCTGCATATGAATGTTTGGTTAATAAATAACATATTTATGCCAATAACATATAGCATATTATTATTTAGTTAATAATAAACATAGCAGCTTCGTTCTAATTTCTAAAACTTGAACATGACAATGATTTCCTTCAATAGGTGAATGGATAGACAGGCTGTAGTACATCCATACAATGGAATATTATTCAGCACTAACATGAAATGAGTTATCAAGCCACGAAAAGACATAGAGGAACCTTAAATGCATATTACTAAGTGAAAGAAGCCAACCCCAAAAGGCTACATACTATATGATTCCAACTGTATGACATTCTGGAAAAGGCAAAACTATGGAGACAGTAGAAGGTCAGTTGTTCCTGGAGTTGTGGGGGAGAGATGGATGAACAGGTGGAGCACAGGAGCATTTCAGAGCAGTAAAACTCTTCTGTCCGATACTGTTATGGTGGGTATATGTCATTATACATTTGTCCAATCCCATAGAATGTACCACACAAAGAATTAACCCTAATGTAAACTGTAGACTTTAGTTAATAATAATGAATCAATATTGGTTTATCAATCATAACAAATGTACCATACTAATGCAAGATATTAATCATCAGGGAAATGTTGGGAGGGGGAGAAAAAAGAAGAGATATGGGAACTCTGTACTTTTCACTCATTTTTTCTGTAAACCTAAAACTGCTCTAAAAAACAGTCTGTTAATTTAAAAAATATCAAACTCTGTAATTTTATTTAAATATATGATCAAAATTTCCCCATGAATTAATGAAAGTGTATGCATTGCAAAAAAAAAACCAGAAGCTAGCACTTTGTTTCTAATTAATCAAAAGAAGAAAATATGCAAAATTTAATAAATAAAAATGAGAATTAGGCCACAGAGGCAGAAGGCTAGAAGCTTGAGGTCAGGAGGTTGAGGCCATAGTGAGCTAGGATTATGCCACTGCACTCCAGCCTGAGTGATGGAGCAAGACCCTGTTTCTAAAAAAAAAATTGTTTCATTCAAAAAATATTTTTAAAGATGAGAATTGACCATATTTGAAATAAATATGTCATGATGATTTGATAATCAATTTTAACTATATTCTTTATGTAATAATATACAGCAAGTCCAAAATAAATAAAAAATTTATCCATGGCTTATTCCTGAAAAATTGGGTAGTCATGAAAAACATTTAAAATAGAATCATTCACCTATACTGCTTTGGGTGTTTATAGTTGCTTCCCTTTCCTTTTTAAAATTTTTTTTTAATTTTTGTGGGTACGTAGTAGATGTATATGTTTATGGGTTCCTTTCTAATCAATGATACATTTTAGGAATAAGTAATTGAAGAGGTAAAAAATAATCAATATTTACATATATTTAAATATATTGACATTTACTTCTTCATACCAATATCTTTTTTTTTTCTTAGGCAGAGTCTCGCTCTGTTGCGCAGGCTGGAGTGCAATGGTGCAGTCTTGCCTTACTGCAACCTCTGCCTCCCAGGTTCAAGCCATTCTCCTGCCCTCAGCCTCCCAAGTAGCTGGGATTATAGGTGCATGCCACAATGCCCAGCTAGTTTTTGTATTTTTAGTGGAGATGGGGTTTCACCATGTTGGCCAGGCTGGTCTCGAACTCCTGACCTCAAGTGATCCGTCTGCCTCGGCCTCCCAAAGTGCTGGAGGCATGAGCCACCATGCCTGGCCCAATATCCTCTTTTTTTACTCACCAGGTAATGCGTTCTTTAACAGCTGCCTTATTTAGAGGAACAACTAGGACAGGGCCACTCAGATGAAAGAAGAAAGATGTTAAACAACAATTATCATTACTCCTACCATCACACTCAACCAAATATCTGAATACCAAAATGGCCATTTCTAATGCTGGTTTTACTCTCAGAAATAAGGTTTTCTAAATAAGAGTTTCTAAGCCTTATCTGGGAACCACATCATTTGTAGGAACCTTCTCTTTGGTGTCCTGGGAGTTCTCATACCCAAGGCCAGCTTGATTTGGGATGGTGATGGGTCTTTCTTTGTAAAGTGAGAAAAGGCCTATGGTAAGCACAAGCACGTTATCAGCAAGGGTTTTTTGTTTTGTTTTGTTTTGTTTTTTTGGTTTTTTTAAAGAGAAAATATTAAAAGCAAGTTGAATATCTGACATGGAATCTCTCAAAACTATCCAGGCACCCTTACGCAAAACTAATTTCTCTCCTGTTTTCCCTCTAAGGGTGAGAGGGGAGTCCAGAATCTGCATTTTTAAAAAGTGCCAGGCAAGTCTGATGATTAACCATCCAGTTTGGAAACCACCCAACAATGTACATTCATTGGGGCTTGATGAGGTCATTCTCCACCGTTCATCACATTACTTATGGATTAGGCTGGCCTGCCCGAAGGAAAATACAGCATATTACAAAATTTCATCGAAACTATCTAAATCACTCTCTTGGGCTAAAATATCTGCAAGGAAATCCAAACACTCTTCTGTATTACTGAAGTCCTTTGTTTCCAAGTAACACATCAATTTAAGATAAATAAAAAGAAAAATTTATTTTAAGGACAATAAACATCTAAAGGAACCCAACACCAAAACTGCTGCCTGGTCTGAGGAGGGACTGCAACCGGGCATTCCTTTACCTGTCTTGCTTCTGTTTTCTTCTCCTTGTGTGCTCCATTCTTTTTTCTTGAAGACAGAGGCTGCTTCGTTCCTAAGGCAGATGGTAATGCCACTGTCCATGAGTTGTAACATTTCCTCCACTGAAGAGTCTAGCTCAGAGAGATCTCTCCATCCTTTTCCCAAATTCCTGAAGAAGGGACATTGAATGGCCTATTTGGAATAAAAAATTCACTCCTTAGTTCAGTCAACCGAAGCCAGAGGGGCAGTCACATATAAATAGGGTTGCCGGGGATGACCTCAGCATGTTGGGAGGGGAGAGCAAAGGAAGCAATTAAGGGGGTCATCCTGAGAAGAGCAGGAGTTCCCCCAAGGTGTACTACTACTACATCCTGTAAGCTTCGGACAGCCAATGTGGACAAGTAAGGAAATCTTCCAAGGTAGCACTTATTAGCTACTGTAAGGAATGATGTCACTGAGCCCTTACCACCAAGACTATTTTGCTGTAAGTTATAGTTTTCAGTAATGCCATTGATAAGTTTTGTGCCCATAGGATTCTCATTCCTATATATGTGATCTATTTTTTCCCCTCTCTGAAAGTCTTCAGGATATTTCTTTATCCGTGGTGCTCTAAAACTTCACGATGATATTCTAAGATGTGAGTCTATTTTTATTTATTGCTCTGGGCACTTACTCGGGGAGCCCCCTTTTTAATCTTCATTTTAATTTTTTTAAATAAAAAATCCCCATTTGGAGGTAATCTCAGACTTTTTACAAAATTGTAAATATGGTATGAAGAATTCCCAGATTCCCCAAATGCAACTTGGTACATAAGCATAATTTATCAAGACTAAGGAATTAACAATACAATAGCTTAACCTACAGACCTTATTTAAATTTTGTCAACTGTCCTATTAATTTTCTTTTCCTGGTTCAGGATTGCAATGGACTAAATGCTTATGTCCACTTAAAATCAATATGTTGAAATGTGAACCCCCAAGATGACAGCATTAGGAGGTAGGGCTTTTGGGAAATAATCAGGTCATTATACAATTTAATAGCACCTCTCCTGTATAGAATGTATCCCAGTTGTAACTTCAGATTTCTCCTTGTGATTTGATTAATTTGTCTCCCCCATTAGAATATAAGCTTCATGAGGGGAGTAATCATGTCAGGTTTCTTTGGTCACCATTATATTCCCAGGATCTAAAATAGTGTTTAGCACATATTATGTCCTCAGTGAATATTTATTAAACAAATGAATAAATTCCTTTCAAACATTTTATGATGCTGGGAACCATTGTTAAGAGAATTGTTTTTGCCTAAAAACTCAAAGAACACTGCAATACCATCTTACAGGTTCCCCGTGTGGTTGGGCATGGTGTTGTAAAACAGATTAAATAAATCTAAAACAAATGAACTACCCTGTTAACAATGAGGAATGTGTTAGCCAAATCACCTATAACTCATTGTAACTGGCCACATTATTATGGAGAATGGCCTTAGGGACTTGAACAAACTTCTCATAACATACCAGAGTCTGGTCTTCCCAGGAGTATAAAATCAATGGGTAATTAACTGAACCAAGACCAGGCCTGCCTCCTTGCCCCAGCACAGATGTGCACTGATTTCAAGAGGGCACAGTTTATGTTTCACGGTGAATAAAGGAGGCCTCAGACCAAGGACTTGCCAATGACTAGCGATGTGGAAGCCAAACTTTACCCTCTCTTTTAAAAGTGCAAAGATGGTGTCAAATTCAATATTTGTGGTATTTCTTAGAGTTTTATGATTTAGGTTTTTGTTTTTGTTTTGTTTTGTTTTGTTTGAGACAGAGTTTCATTCTTGTTGCCCAGGCTGGAGTGAAATGGTGCGATCTCGGCTCACAGCAACCTCTACCTCCAAGTTCAAGCGATTCTCCTGCCTCAGCCTCCCGAGTAGCTGGGATTACAGGCATGCGCCACCAGGCCTGGCTAATTTTTTGTATTTTTAGTGGAGACGGGGTCTCTCCGTGTTGGTCAGGCTGGTCTCAAACTCCGGACCTCAGGTGATCTGCCCGCCTCGGCCTCCCAAAGTGCTGGGATTACAGGCGCGAGCCACTGCAGCAGGCTGATTTCGGTTTTTATTTAATAGAAAAGCATTGCATTTATTTGTAACAGCCAAAAATTGGAAACATTTCAAGTGTCCCTTCAGTTGGGTGAATGGTTAGACTGTGGAACACCTATATCGTGGAATACAACTCAGCAGTAAAAAGGAACAAGTTATTGATATGCACAACACCTCCAATGGATCTCAAGGGAATTATGCTAAGTGGGAAAAAAGCCAATATCAAATACACATTGTATGATTCCACTTATATAACATTCTTAAAATGACCAAATGATAGACATAGAGAACAGATTAGTGATTTCCAGAGGTTGGGAGTGAGCAGAGGGGGAAAGGCGTGACTATAAGGTAGCAGTATAATGAATCTTTATGGTAGAACAGTCCTGTATCTTGATTGTAGTGGTGGTTACCCATGTCTACACTAGATAAAATTGTGCAGAGCTATGTACACATACACACACACAACTACATCTAAGATTGGTGAAATCTGAATAAGATCTGTCAATTGTACCAATGTCAACTTCCTAATTCTGATCCTGTACTAGAGTTGGGTAAGATTTTGGCATTGGTGGAATCTGGGTGAAGTATACATGAAACCTCCACATGACAGGTTGAGCAACACTAATCTGAAAACCTGAAATCTGAAATGCTCAAAATCTGAAATTTATTGAAACAAATGTTCAATGCAATGTATTTACAAGAGGAAAACAATTTAAGCAATATAAATGCTCATCAGTAAGGGATGAGTTAGGCCAATTATTTACATGCAATATTAGGATAATATGGAATGAAATGAGGACACACCCATGCTAACTGTTACAAGTGGTTGCCCTGGGAGTAAAGAAATACGTATTAACTTTTTCTTTAGATATTTCAACATCGTTATACTACTTTTATAATGTAAAAACTTTAAAAATATTGTGCCCAGAAAAAGAGAGAAACAGTCATTTCTCATTATCCCTAGGAGATTGGTTCCAGGACACCCTCAAATCCGCAAATGCTTAAGTCCTTATACATAATGGTGGAGTACTTGCATATAACCTACACACATCCTCCTGAATACTTAAAATAATCTTTTGGGCCAGGCACAGTGGCTCATGTCTGTAATCCCAGCACTTTGGGAGGCCAAGGTGGGTGGATTACCTGAGGTCAGCAGTTTGAGACCAGCCTGGCCAACATGGTGAAACCCCATCTCTACTAAGAATAGAAAGATTAGCCGGGTATGGTGGTGTGCACCTGTAATCCCAGCTACTTGGGAGGCTGAGGCAGGAGAATCGCTTGAACCAGGAGGCAGAGGTTGCAGTGAGCCAAGATCATACCATTGCACTCCAGCCTGGGCAACAGAGTGAGACTCCACCTCAAAAAAAGAAAAAAAAATCATCTTTTGGTTACTTATAATACCTAATACAATGCAAATGCCATGTAATAGTTGTTATAGTGTATTGTTTAGGGAATAATGACCAAAAAAAGTCTGTCCGTGTTCAGTACAGAAACAACCATCCATTTTCCCCCCCCCGAATCAAAATCTGAAATTTTCTGAGTGCTGAAATGATGCTCAAAGAAAATACTCATTGAATCATTTTGGAGTTCGATTTTTTGACTAGGGATGCTCAACTGGTAAGTATAATGCAAATATTCCAAAATCTGAAAAAATCCGAAAAAATCCGAAATCCAAAACACTTCTGGTCCTAAGCATTTTGGATAATTAATACTCAACCTGTATTTTTGCAACTTTCTATGAATCTATAATGGCTTCAGAATAAAAACTTATGTTATGCAATATAAGTTATTTCTAGTAAAACAATATTCAGCATATATGTTTGCCTTCATTTACTTCTGAAATCCCACTAAATGGAGTAAAGAAAAGATTATAAACATAAAAGTATACAACCACACACACACACCCCAGTATGAGACCACAGAAATTGAGATGACTGTAAAAATATAGAAACTGGAAAATAGATGTACATGAGATAACTATTTATAGTAGGTTTCTGTGAAACTGTAGTAGTAGAGATGACCCCAGAGCAAGGAGCAGCCAGCAGGGATGACTCCATTCTGGACAACGCCACTAAGAAGACCCGTTATGTAGGCCTGGACAAAGTACCACAAAGCCAAGCAGCTATGGAGAACATATGGCTCGAGACATTCGCTGGCCTTTCTGTCTCTGAAGCAGGTGCTTAGCAACGTGACAAGATGCCAGACAGTTGGAGACCCAAGTAAATATTCACATGCTGGGGGGAAGCAGAGGGATGGCTGAATGTGGGGCTAGAGGTGGATCTAAAGTCTGAACTATTGGGGGTCAGGCACAGTGGCTCACACCTGTAATCCCAGCATTCTGGGAGGCCAAGGTGAGTGAATCACTTGAGGTCAGGAGTTCGAGACCAGCCTGGCCAACATGGTGAAACCCTATCTCTGCTAAAAATACAAAAATTATCTGGGCATGATGGTGCGTGCCTGTAATCCCAGCTACTCAGGACGCTGAGGCAGGAGAATCACTTGAACCTGGGAGGCGGAGGATGCAGTGAGCCGAGATCACACCACTGCACTCCAGCCTGGGTGACAGAGTGAGACTCTGTCTCAAAAATAAAAAATCTTAAAATAAATGAAGTCTGAGCTATTGGGAAAAATCAAATAGCACAGTGGCTGAGGAAGAGTGGTCTCAGGGCCTCCGGTGTCTGAGGCTTGCTCTGTGGACTAGAAGGGAGTAGACGAACCTGATTTATAGGGCCAAGGTTGGGCTGGACAGCCCCAGTCTAAATCAATGGTTTTCAAACTTTGTAAAGCAGTGGAACATTTTCTCCAAAGTAAATCTTAAATAAAAGTGTAAACCACCAAAACAAAGTGGGGTTGCTCTGGTAGCAACGGCATCCTCGATTTCCAGGCCTCCTGATTTCCAACATCCAGATGTTGAAGCAAAAAGGAATTCAAAAATGCAATAATTTTCTCTACTGAGAAGTTAGGTTAAAAACCCAATTTTCAAGTATGCAAATTAACTAGAATGTCTCCAGTCTATGTTAGATAGAACCTGAAAAGGGAAATTTTGAACTAGCACACCAGTCACCATTTCCAGTCTGCTCTCTCGGCAGGCCCCATGGCCCCTGTAATTTAGCTGGTTAAGCCTTTTCCTCTGGCCAAACAGCTAAACTTGAGCCAGGTGGACTTAAACACATGAACCAATTCAGTTTACTGTCTAAAAATGAAAGAGAAAAGTCTGCCAGGATCTTTTCCTCATCCCCACAAAGTTCCCAAGAGCAGAATTCAGCCCTCCTCCTCTCCCACTACAAACACAGGAGAGAGGCCAGCCCAATATAACTTAAAACAGAGCGACCCTGCAGCCCTCTCAGACAAATTACATCAAAACAAGTCAAAGCAAATGCAACTGTCCTTACCAGTTTTGTAAAGGAATTGCCTGGGAACCATTCCTTTTCAGACCTAATTAAAAAGTCAGTTTTGAATTACAGAACAAGATGGTATGAGAGCCAGTGTTCAACAGGCAGAACAAACAAACACGCGAAGATAAAATGCATGGGCTTTTACAGAGAGCTGCTGCCAGCAACAGCAGAAATGGCTCTCTTTCAGCCAAGTCTAGGGTGCCCTGGAAAACTTCATACCTCTCCAGGGAGACAGTTCCCAGAAACCTCCCTCCCCTGCAAAGCACTCTTATAATAAATAAATAAACTACATTTCCCAAAGTTCTCTTTGCTCAGACCTGGGGCTATATTTTAAACCACTCTGTAATTGTCCCCCACCAGAAAAGCAGAAATGTTTAAATGTGACAACCTTTTGACATACAGAGTTGACTCAGCTCATTTCAAATTTCATCTTATCTCCAGTGTCCTTGGGCATGTTTTAAAAGATAAAAATACCAACTGTGACCAAGATCAGCAAGGTATAATAGAACAAGAGTCCAATGATTTTTACCCTCAAGGAATGCATTACACTTCATTTAGATCAGCGGTCTCAAATATTAGCATGCGTCAGAATCACCTGAATTCAGGGCTTGTTAAAATACAGATTGCTGAACCGCACCTCCACAATCTCAGATTCAGCCGATTTGGAGGGGGTCTGAAGAATATGCATTTCTAACAAGTTCCACCGGTTCTGGATTACACTTTAAGAACTGCTGACAGAGATTATCTACATGGTCAATTCCAAATCTATCAAGAAAGAAGGTACACGGTTACTGATTTCTGCAAGCTTTGAACTAGCAGTATCTCTAAGGAGAAGACCCCAGCCATCTCTAGCAGTGTGGGGAAGATTAAAAGGCAAAGCCTCTAGTTCCAGAAGATCCAGAAACTGGCACTGCCTGGTCCAGCATTTTCATTTTCCCACTGAGGAAATGTAGGCTTAGAGGGAATCAATTTGTGCAATCTCCCAGTGAGTCCATGGTTGTGCTGGGACAAAGTACCCGATTGTCCTGGCTTCCACTCCAGTGCGCTGGCCCTTGCTGGAGTAAAATGGGACACCTGGGCTTGGCAAGGAACAAGGAAGCCAACATGATTCTGATTCATCCCAATTTCTCCACAGCCTTCTACATTTTCTCTGCATTGGTAAAACTATAATCCCCAACCCAGGAATTCCTACCCTCGCTTTCGTTCATGTCTTTGTAGCCTAAGACAGGCAGTCAAAATGGGGCAGCCAACAGCCACAACAGCCTTTAATTACAATATCTGGAGGATACATTAGTGAATGTAGACCCATTTATTTACTTTTTTATGTACCTTGTGTGTGTGACAGCAAGCAACACTAGAATCTCAGGAAACACCAACCAGACCCAGGCATCAATCTGCTACTCTGTTATTAGAAGGAAATTAGCCTTTAAGAAAAATTGTCTAGGCTTACCAATCACTCCCACTAGCCACCAGGGGTCACATAAATAGAAGTTTTCACTGGACCTTTCTAATTCACAAACCTACCCTCTTCCACCACAGGCCTTGGTAGAACACATAATTCAGCAACAAGAATCCCTTGAAGAAGAAAAGAAAACACCTATAAAACTATATCTTTTTCTAATTCCAGAGACATGAAACCCTTTAGGAGTTTAGGCCAGAGTTCATGACAATCCATTATCTGAAAGCACAGATGTACTGATAAACCATTATTTTGGTAAAGATACATCTTCTAAAACACCAGTCAGCTTGGCATTGTGTTTGTCCTTGAATTGAAGAACGATATGATTTTATCGTCTTAGCCTTGAGCATGGTTATCAATGCCAGTAACTAAGAGGCCTAATTTGAAAGATGGTCATGCTGTCCGACTTACAAATGCCTTCTACTCAGTTAACAGGAACTGCTGAAAGCAAATGGCTTATACATTGTTGCACAAGTGAAAAATCTGGCCTCCTAACAGTTGTTAAACGTGCCAGCTAAGAGACTCTGAAGGTCAGTCTGCCAGGGCTGGGGCAGTGACCACAGCCACGTGCTGTGCCTTTTGCAGCTCAGCACCACATGGTGCAGCTGTTGTATTGGCCAAAGAAAGTGCTGGCAGCCCCGGGAGAAACAGAGACTTAATTCACTTGCAGGAACTTTCCTGAAAGAGTCTTTTAAAAAGCATTTAAGGCAGTCCAGGTGCTCTTATTTTCTTTTTAAATCTCATTGCTTTGTCAAGTATTCTCATTTGTGGCTCCAACACTCTTTATGTGCAACATTAACCATCCTTTGTTACATTATAAATTATGAGAACTTTTATAAAACATATTTAATGATAATTCATGATTTCTAGGTAGATTCTTTTAGATGTTAACATTTAAATATCTATGGTATAGCACTCTCGATATGTACATAGCAGGGATTGCAATTTAGGTTGCCTGGGGTTTTGTTAAAAGTTTTGTAAGTTGTGCAGACTTTAAATAAAACTGTGTGTGTGTGCGTGTGTGTGTGTGTGTGTGTGAGAGAGAGAGAGATACACAGTGCTCAGATATAAACAGTAGTAAAAGAAAGCTGATTCAATTCAGTATGTCACACTGTTAAGACTTCCAGCTGTCAAGTGCTTCCACTATAAACAGGAAGCTGGAAGAATGGGATCTAGAGGGAAAAGAGATTGCATAAAAGTGAAACTTCATGATGTGAGGGCCGGGGGTTGGACTCAAGTCATCATCTATTTAGGTGAAAACTGCCAATACCCTGAATAATTCTAGGAAATACTCTGTGGTCCTTCACTAGACTCTGAAAGTACTCAGGCCACAAACACTCCCAGTCCTAGCATGACAAAAGACCTCCCTATGCCAGTAAGTAAAAATGAGTGCCAGAGCCATCCTCAAAGGTAAATATTTGGGGTAGGCAGCTGTTTGCATAATGTGATTTTAAGTGTGACAAGCACGCACTCCACCCAAAAAAATATCTATGCTATAGACCCAGGTCACGGATGCCTGCATTTCTACCATTAGGGAGTATTTCCATCCCAGTCAGAGACTTAGGAATCATTCTTGACTCCTCTCTCTCCTTCTCGGACCCCATTCAATCAATCATGAATTCCTCCTTCCTAGCTCTTGACTCTGTCCCTTTATCTTCATTCCTTCTGACAGTACATAGTTCAGGTCACCATCGACTCCTGCCAGGATGACTGTGGTTACCTCCTGACCTGTCTGTGTGCCTCCAATTTTTTCTCCACACTGCAACTGCAACAAATGTGATCTTTCTAAGATGCAGATCTGATTATGACAGTCCCCAGATTAAAACCATTAGCTGGGTCCTCAAGGCCCTCAGAATGAAGTCCAGATTCTTCAATGGGGTTTACAAGCCCTTATGCTCTGGCTATTGCTGACCACTGTGGGCTCTCCTATGCCACTGCCTCCCCGTCAGTGCACTCACCTTTTCTTAGTCCCTTATTTTTCCTTCCAGGCCTTTGTACACATCGTCCCCTTTGCTTGGAACACTCTCCCCTTTCCTACCTTTGTTCCCAAAGACCGCATGACCATAAATTTATCCCTACTTTAGCACTTTCTTACTATATAAGCTTTATCCATCTGACTCTAATTCTTTCCGAATTAGGACTATGTATTTCACAAATGCCAGAACTGTTACTTATTCACTACTTTATTTCCAGGACCTAGCAAATACTTGTCTCATAGTAGTCACTCAATAAATATTTGTTGACTAAATGAACAAGTGAATTCCAGTAAATGTCTTATCTTTTATTAACAACGTTGGCAATTCACACTTCAGCGTGATTTTTCTTACTACAGCTCTCTAAGAATATATTTGAGAGGGTTAATGAAATAAAGGCAGAATTGGCTCTAGAAAACCAGGGGACAGTATAAAGGCAATGGTTAGCCAAGAAAGAAAGGCACTGAGAAGGAAGGTAAGAACAGGTACTATTGGGATTGCTTAGATAGGGGTCCTTTCTGGATAAAAGGAAATAGTGGCTGGGCACGGTGGCTCATGCCTGTAATCTCAGCAGTTTGGGAGGCCAAGGTGGGTGGATCACTTGAGGTCAGGAGTTCGAGACCAGCCTGGCCAAAATGATGAACCCCTATCCCTACTAAAAATACAAAAATTAACCAGGCATGGTGGTGCGTGCCTGTAGTCCCAGCCACTCAGGAGGCTGAGGCAGGAGAATTGCCTGAACCAAGGAAGTGGAGGTTGCAGTGAGGCAAGATTGCACCACTGTACTTCAGCCTGGGTGACAGAGCAAGACTTGTGAAGAAAGAGAAAGAAAGAATGAATGAAAGAAAGAAAGAAAGAATGAAAGAAGGAAGGAAGGAAGGAAAGAAAGAAAAAGAAAAGACAAAGAGACAGAAAGAAAGAGAGAGGGAGGGAGGGAGGAAAGAAAGGAAAGAAAGGAAAGGAAAGGAAAAGAAAGGAAAGGAAAGGAAAGGAAAGGAAAGGAAAGGAAAGGAAGAGAAAGGAAAAAGAACTTAAAAAAAAAAAAAGCAACCAAAGCTTGAGTTCTGTCCCTGATTTCATCCCTAAGGTTACCACCAAGAAAGGTTGTTTCCTCTGCATGGGTTGGACAGTGAAGTACCTGCACTTGGCCTGTGGCTCCACCCACAGCTGGCTCAATGACTGATGCCATGGAGAAGCTGCAAGAACAAGGCAGAGTGGACTGGACAGTCTGTGTCACCCTGGCCAATTTGACCAAACTTATCTAGTCACAGATGGTTATGAATAATTTTTTGCTTATCACAGCCTTTTGGAAAAGTATTAAAGTTTCAGCAGCCCATGCTTCATGTATTTTCCTCCCCAAGTATACTCTTTTGTCTATAATCAGTATAGTGGAAGGATAAGATGTAAAATGTGTTTGCTGGTTTGTTTGTTTGTTTGTTATGCTACTGACCTCAATCAATCACCCAGTGATGTTTCTGGGCAATACAAAAATATCTTCTTCCTTCTATCCCATGATAAGGGGTATTTTCTAAGCCTCAGACATGAGCCCCCAATTTTTTTCCTCTCTCTTCTTTCCTTGGTGAACCAATTCTACATCCTGATGATGCCTAAATCTAATACATCCACCTTGACCTCATAAACAGACTCCACCCCCACGTATTTCATTGTCTATAGGACATTTTCCTTTGGATAGTTCATCAATCACTTCAACAAGCCCAAACTACCTTGTTATCTTACCTTCCTCCAAAAAAAATCCGAGCCACAGCTGCAACATCCTAACTTTTTCCAATACATCATTATTCTACTAGTCACATGTCAGAAAACTCACTCCTCCCACTAGAACATAAAGTGTCACCTCATCAATGAGGGCCACCTTGACTACTCCATTTAAAATTTCATCTCTATGGCCCCAGCATTCTTGATTCTCCCTTAAAGTGCTCTGTTTGTTCCCAGCATTTATTGTTTTCTAGTATGCTACATAATTTACCTATCTACTTATTATTTCTCATTCTGTCCCCAAATCCTACTAGAATGTAAGCACCACTGAAGACAGAGACTTCTGTTCACAGATATCATCCCTGTGCTTCTAACAGTGCCCGACATACAGTAAGTGTTCAATAAATATTTGTTGAATTAATTCATTCACTCTACAAGTATATACTTAATATAACAAATAATGTAACTTAAAATACCTTACTCCTCTGATTGGAATTTACACTCTGTGAAGTAGAGGTCTTTGACTGCTTTGTTCACTGCTGTGTCCCCAGAATCTAGAATGGCACCAGGTAGCAAAGGTGTTCAATAAAAATCTGTTGAATAAATGAATGAATGGATAGGAACTCACTGAGTACCTTTTAGTACCAAGTACTAAGCGAGGTGCTTGGGGATTCTAGATATTTTAAATAACTAACTATGATGCAATGGGATAAATATAAATAATAGAAGTAGGAACAAAATGGCATGGGAACTCAGGAGCAATGGCACTGAAGATCATTCTCCACGCCTGAGTCTGAAAGAAGACACAGATGTTTATCTGCTCCCTGTGCCAGCTAAAGGGCCACAAAGGGATTAAAGTGTATGGTATGGCGCAACGTTTCTCAACTGTTATTTCCATATGAGTTACCTGGGGACTCTTGTTAAAACAGACTCTGGTTTGATGGGCCTGAGGTAAACCCTAAGATTTCACATCTCTAACAAGGCCCAAGGTGATGTTGAGGCCGCTGGTCCTCAAACCACACACTGACTGACAAATGTACACAACTCAGCACCCATCGCCCTTATTTCTTTTTATTAGACTAAAATTTTGTCCATGTATCTAACACTCCCTCCTCCAGTATGAAGAGGAAGTGGTTCTAGTCCCAGCTCCAGGGTTAGACTGGATTTGAGCTTGGCCAATCAGGACAAGGCATTCTTTTGACTGATTACTGGGTGAGAATGGGAATGGGAAGTAAGGATGCATGATCTGTTTAGGGGAAAGGTTTTCCTTTCTATGCTGCTGTCCTTAAACAAAGAAGCATATGGCTTGATGGCAACAGGCAGCCATCCTCCAACATGAGAAGCATCAGCCTCAAGATGAAGCGAATGCCAAGGGTGCTGAGTGGAGACGGGGAGAGAACCTGGGTCCTTGATGATCACTTAGCTGCTGATTGTGTTGATCCTGGAACCTACTCTACCTCTGATCTTTCAGGTATGTGAAACGATAAATATCCTTATTGTTCAAGCCAATTTGATGTCAAGGCTTCTACTTGCAGCAGAAATTATCCTAATGGTTACATCTGATTTTTGTTTATTTGTTTAGGGAACAAATATTTATTGAATACTACTATGTCCCAGGCACCAGATAAATAAGACAGGCATAATTCTCTACCCTCATAAGATTTATAGCCTAGATGATAAATTAATTTGATAGAGTTCAAATTTCTGAGATGAGCATGATTTCATTTTAAATTATTTATATCCTTGGATGGGGACTACTTCTCCCTCCCTAGCCCTGCCCCTGAAATAGTTCTTTATTAATCATCTCTGCCCTGGTACAACTGCCTTCATCCTAAAACAGAGCTTTGTCTCCTTACACTTGAAAATTGCAACAGTACCGTAACACCCCTCTCATATCCAATCTACAAACTAGTACCCTATTAATCTTCCTAAAGCATCAAATTCATGAGAGAAAATTCTCCAGAGACCCTCCATTGCTTAAAGCAGTGATTTTCAAGCTTGCTTTATGAAAGCAAAAAACTGTTTGTTCAAAAGCAAAAAAGGTTATTATACAAAGTCACAATGTATTAAATAGACAAACTAGTGCTGTGCTGTAGAAGTGAGGGACACCCAGAATCTCATCCCCTCCTCAACCCCATTCCTACTTCACGTCCCAACACACCCTCTTCCTGAGGAGTGGTAGAGTTCAACTGGTGACTTCATTTCACGTAGTTTCACAAACAGCAGCCTTGTCATAGGGTAAAATTAAAAATTTCCACTTGTCATTCTATTACCTGCCTCTGTTATCTGCCCACATTCTTGATTTGACCAAGTCCAGCCTCCCCACTACCCTTCAAACATACACACTCAAGTCTTTGCCTGAGTTATTACTTGCATCAGAAATGTGTGGGCCAGGTGCAATGGCTCATGCCTGTAATCCCAGCACTTTGGGAGGCAGAGGCTGTTGGATCACTTGAGGTCAGGAGTTTGAGACCAGCCTGGGCAACATGGTGAAACCCCATCTCTACAAAAAATACAAAAATTAGCTGGGTGTGGTCACTCATGCCTGTAATCTCAGCTACTCGGGAGGCTGAGGTGGGAGGATAGCTTGAGCCCAATAGGTGGAGGCTGCAGTGACCTCTGATAGTGTCACTGCTCTTCAGCCTGGGCGACAGAGACCCTGTCTCAAAAATAAAATAAAAAAATAAAATAAAGAAAAGAAAAAGAGAAAGAAAGAAATAAGAAAAGTTGTGTGTCCATGTCTGTGTCTATGCAAAACGGATCCACCTCCACTAGAAACCTGAAAACAACGTGGAACACACACTCCCAGCATCCACATAGCAGGCATGACCAATCGATCCCAATCCATCAGTCTCGCTTTCCTCTGAGTTTGGTAGCTCCACAGTTTGTTTCCATGCATCACATTGGTCAGCCACCATCAATCCTATTATTTAATACGCAAAAGAAATGTCTTTTTGGCCGGGCGTGGTGGCTCACCCCTGTAATCCCAGCACTTTGGGAGGCCAAGGTGGGTGGATCACAAAGTCAGGAGATCGAGACCATCCTGGCTAACACGGTGAAACCCCGTCTCTACTAAAAATACAAGAAAAAATTAGCCGGGCGTGGTGGCGGACGCCTGTAGTCCCAGCTACTCCGGAGGCTGAGGCAGGAGAATGGCGTGAACCCGGGAGGCGGAGCTTGCAATGAGCCGAGATCGCGCCACTGGACTCCAGCCTGGGTGACAGAGCGAGACTCCGTCTCAAACAAAACAAAACAAAACAAAAATGTCTTTTTATCCTCTGCAGTAAATACAGCCCTTATTCCATCATTTTATGGATTCACATTGGCACTTAATTATAAAAGAGTTTGATGTGTGTGATTCCTCAGTTCAATTATAAATGACTGGAGGCTAAGGCCTGTATTTTCTCTTCTTTCCCCTGGATTTTTGGCTCAGCTGTAGCCACTTAGCAGGTATTAAATAAATGCATACATAATGAATAAATGTTAAGACAATTATTAATTTGTGTCTTCTAAAGCATGTTGATATGATCACCACACCATATCAAAACACGAGACAGCCCTACCGCTTGAATAACTACTTTAGGAATCAAGAAATCAGAGCTCTTCTCCCCCAGGAGCACTGCTAACTAGTCATGTGGTCCTTTTATCTTCTGGGCCTCGATTTTCCTCATCTGTAAGAAGGAACTTGATTATATTATTTCTGAGGGTCAATATTAGGGATGATCTTCAGGTTTGCTAGGAGAAGAAGCACTCAGATTACCAGGTTGTCTGTGGGAGTGGAGTTCATCCTCCGTGTCCCTAGCTGTACTCTGGGTTCCTGGACTTCCAGCCATGGCCCGATGCCGGACCTTATGGAGAACTGGCACAACATTTCCTGCCACGGAGTGTGACTACCCTTCTCTGTGTGAAAGCATCGTCAATTTATTCCCGTCAAACAGACTCTGTCAGTCAGGCAGAGTTTCACAACAAACTCTGTTGAGGCTTTTAACCTCCTGCATACTTGGCTTCCCATGATTGTCTTTGGCTAGGACACCCTGGTCTAATCAGCTAGGGCCAAAACGACAGGGTCAGTTTCACTCAGGGAATAGTCGAGCCACTTTATGTAGGGAATAACTGATTTGGGTCATCATTCTCAGAAAAGGGGGCTGCAGGTGTGGCATAACCTTCAGCTCCATAAACTCTTTTCTCTCTCTAAAATGTTTTATGAGAATTAACCAAATACTGACAATCATCATAAAGAGCATTAAGAAATGTGCAGCATGAATGAAAGATTACATTATTCACTTAGCAGTAATTTAATCTTTCTGCACAGTAGAAATGCATACAGAAAGAAGACCTAGAGAAGAGGCTAACTACACAAATGGCAGAAAACCAACTCCCCTAAAGACTTTTTGGGATCCAGAGATCTTAAACATAATGTAATCTTCCTCCAGTATTTAAAATGAAAGAAATATTTTTAAGAGGACACAGGGAGTAAAAGTGTTTTATAACCTTCTGACATGTAGCTAATTCAAACACAGCCTGCCTGGTACGTGTTCAGCCACAGCCAGTAACAAAATCTCCAGCCTGTGGACCAGTCCCCAGTCCCCTCTCCTAGGATCCAGACACAAGCATGCTTTCCAGAATGGGTTGGAGTGTGCTAGCCCACACATCTCACTTAAGCAGAGAAATCAGGGGCTGACCCTTGAATCCAAGGCCTTTGGCAACGGATACACTTTTATAAATAGAAAGAAACAAAATATGGCACTATGTTTTTAACTATATTTCAAAAGCAGATTTAAGAATGTCAGGATCATTACTGTTACACCTGGAAGATAGCACAGAAGATGCCATAGGATCACCCAGGCAGCACCTCATGGGGAAAGGAGCCTAGACTTGGCTTTCATACAGCCCTAGGATTGAATTCCTATTTTGCCTTCCCCGGTTTGCAAAATTTTTTGCAAAGTGCTTAATATTAGTTACCATTCATCAAGCACAGTAGGCCCTCCTTATCCATGGGTTCCAATATCTGGATTCAACCAACCTCAGATCAAAAATATCTGGGAAAAAATTGTATCTATACTGAATATGTACAGACTTTATTTCTTGTTGTGATTCCCTAAACAATACATTATATTAGTAACAGTGATTTATATAGCATTTATAGTATATTGGGTATTACAAGTAATCTAGAGATGATTTAAAGTATGGGAAGATATGCATAGGTTAAATGCAAATATGACACCATTTTATATCAGGGACTTGAGCATCCTTGGATTTTAGTATCCATGGGGAGTACTGGGACCAATTTCCCATGGATGCTGAGGGATAACTGTACTTTATTCTGTGCCAAGGGCATGATATGCATAATCACATTTACTCTTTACGAGAACCCTGGGAGGTAGAAATTATTGAGTCTCTGAGATAGTAACCTTCCCATAGCCAGTTAACGTGTAGGAGGGAAGCCAAGATTCAAAGCCAGGTCTGAAGCTCCTTACTGCCTTTCCTATTCATCCTCTCTGAGACTTCATTTCCTCATTTATAGAATAGCTATAATAATACCTCCCTTAGAAAACTGTAGGGAGATTTCCATTTTGTTTTATTGTAAACATGCCTGGAACATAGTGATTGCTTAATAACTCTTGGCTAGTAATATAAATTTATACATGAAATACTGAAGTCGCAAAAGGGCCTGCTGGCCACAAACTGGTTTCCTCGATTTCCAGTCTGCTATTTATTTATTTATTTTTGAGACAAGGTCTCCCTCTGTCGCCCAGGCTGGAGTGCAGTGGTGCGATCTTGGCTCACTGCACCCTCCACCTCCCAGGTTCAAGTGATTCTCCTGCCTCAGCCTCCTGAGTAGCTGAGATTACAGGCGCCTGCCACCACACCCGGCTAATTTTTGTTTTTTTAGTAGAGACAGGGTTTCACCATGTTGGCCAGCCGGCTGATCTCAAACTCCTGACCTCAAGTGATCTGCCTGCCTCGGCTTCCCAAAGTGCTGAGATTACAGGCGTGAGCCACCATGCCCAGCCTCCAGTCTGCTTTTTAAAAACATTTTTTTAAGAAGTCTAATTTAACATTACCACAAGCACAAAATGTAGAATAATATGAAATCACCCCACATTCAGTCACACATATAGTTTCCCCTCCCCAGCTTTAGTGAGGTATAAGTGACAAAAATTGTGTATATTTACAGTATACAATGTGATATTTTGATATATGTATACATTACACATAGTTTTTTGTATATTTTCTCCTGCTGTTTTCCCATGTGTTTTTTTTTTTTAAGATTGTTATAGTTTTATATTCTTTTTTCTTTTTTTTTTTTTTTTTTACAGGGTCTTGCTCTGTCACCCAGGCTGGAGTGCAGTGGTGCAATCTTGGCTCACTGCAACCTCCCCCCACTGGGTTCAAGTAATTCTCCTGCCTCAGCCTCCCTGTGCTGGGATTACAGGTGCACGCCATGACACCAAGCTAATTTTTGTATTTTTAGTAGAGACAGGATTTCAGCATGTTGGCCAAGCTAGTCTCAAACTCCTGGCCTCAAGTGATCCGCCTGCCTCGGCTTCCTAAAGTGCTGGGATAACAGGCATGAGCCACCGCACCTGGCCTATAATTTTATATTATATTTTTTCACTTAGCATTATCATAAATATGAATATCATAAATAATATGAATACTATGCTACATCCTATTTATGCTTAGCATCTTTAATCACAAAATCAGTGAACCATTCTGGAATTTTTTTTCTCCTTTGGATGAGTTTGGGCCCTGTGTGAGAGAAATCTCAGCTCCACCACTTATCGCCACATGACTTTAGGAAAGTTCTTAACTCTCTAAGCCTCTGTTTACTTATTTGTAAAATAGGGATAATGATTCCTACATCAGAGGATTATTGTGAAGATTAAGTGAGGTAACACTTGTAAAGCCCCTATGCTTTTACTGTTCACAATAAGCTTTTATTAACTATAGCTATTCTTAACTAGAGGCTTCTCCTTCCCCCATCCAAACAGCATTACTTCACATTTTCTGTTAATCAATGGCTTTAGAGAAATATGCTTAGAGGTTACATTGGTTTAAGAGAGGGAGAGGTGAAAGGGGAGAGAAAAAGAGAGAGAAGAAAGCCTGGGAGCTGGAAGGCTCTGCTAGGCTCTCTGACTGCACACCACGCCTGCCTTAGCCCTTTTCTTGCAACTCTTGCAACCACAGGAGCAGCAGGGGTTCCAAGGCTGAAATTCCATTCTCCCGTAGCTCACAGGGCAGATCTGGTCACTGCTGGGATGTGTGGGCTGTGCCCACCTGCTCCCTCAGGCAGCCTCATTCCACACTGGCTCCCTTGGGATGACCGAAGCCTCTGTGGCCTGGGATAGAGGCAGCTGGGGAGGTCAGGGCAGCTTTCTGTGTTCTGTGGGAGCTTCTCGGTTGTCTGAAATCCTTAGCCTTCAAAGTAGAGCTGATCCCTACACAGAAATGTGAAACTACTGTGAGTCAAATAAATCATTAATAGGCAAGCTGGGAAAGAATGGGCAGTAAAGAAGACAAAGGGTCAATCCTAACCCTCCTCAGAAGGACGGACTTCACATGTGCCCTCTACTTCCTTACTCCATTGCCTGCAACACACAAGATGCTTTTTGCTGCCCCAGGAAGGCTCCAGAAACATTCCACACAATTGAGCACTCCCTGGTTCTGGAAACACTCTATTCTCTCGGCTGCCATGATGTCATCCTCTCCCGCGCTTTCTTCTGCTTTTCTGGATGTTCCGTCTCTCCCTCCTTTGTCTGCCATTTCTCCTTTACTTGACATCTAAATGTCAGAGCTCCTTAGGGGATGGCTCAAAGTTTTGTCCTCTTTATGAACTTTCCATCTCCCTAGATGACCTCATCCATTTCCATGATTTGAAATATCTAATCCTAAATTTTTATCTTCAGCTCAGACTTCTCTGAGCTCTAGAGCTATTTGTCCAATACCATAGATACACACATCTCCACTTAAATGTCTCTAAGATCTTTTGTAACTTAACATTTCCAAAACTCTTGATCTTAACACCCCAATACACATTCCCCCAAATTGTCCCTTCATTCAGTGCTACTCTCTTAGTAAATCTCAGCGATTCCCATCTGCTCAGTAGTTCAAGCATACCTGAGACCTAGAAGTCATCTTTGACTCATCCTCTTCCTTCACCACCCCATCCAGCTGATCACAAATCTCTCTCAATTCCTCCTCTACAATATTTTTTGTGTCTTCCCACTGTCACCGTCCTGGCCCAAGCCTTCTCTTCTGATAGCCAGCTAGCTAATCACCCTGAGCCCTCCATATGGAAACCAGAGATCATTTAAAAACATAGTAAATGGGGTCATGTCACTATCCTACACAAAAACACTTCAATGGCTTCCCATTGCACTTAATAATAGCCAATGTGTCAGGCACTTTGCAGAGATTATCATGCATAACACAGGTGCATTATCTTAGTCTTCACAACCCTGTGATTACCATCCTATTTCACAGATAAGGAAACTGAGGACTGGAGAAATTAATTTGCCCAAACTGACAACTAGAACAGTGTAGAGTTAAGATTTGAACTCAGTCAGTCTGACTCCAAAACCCAAGCCTCTCAATCACCACTATCCTGCCTTTCACTTAAGATGAAATCCAAATTCCCTAACATAACCTAAAAGACTCTGGCCTCCAACCCCTTTTTAGCACCATCTCCTTCTGCATCTCCATCTTTCAGTGTGTTCTAGCCATGTGGGTCTTCTTTCAGTGACTCTAATACCCTAAGGGGCCATGAAAATTATGTTTACTACAATTTCATTATAGCACAGGGAAATGGCTAGGATATGACATTGAATGCACTGAATGAAAACACATAATTGCTTCTATTACATATGCCTGAATATGAGCAACTTTGGCTATTATACAGTCCCAAGTTATCCTGATGAAAATATTTAAAAACAATTGGGTTTTTATGGGCAAGTGATAGAAAACTTAAATAAACTTTTAGCAATGGGGATGATATTTTTTTCTAATGAATCCCAGAAGAGAATGCTATTTTTAGTAGCCAAAACCCAGAAGAAAATGCTATTTTTTAGTATGTTTAACTGAAAAAGCTTATATTTCCACTTCAATTTAGGCAGTTCTTCTTCATCTTCTCCTTCTCCTTCTTCTTTTCTTTTTTTTTTTTAAGTGGGGCCTTGCTCTGTCACTCAGGCTGGAGTGCAGTGGCACAATAGCAGCCCAACTGCTGGGTTCAAGTGATCCTCTAGCCTCAGCCTTCCAAACACTGCATTACAGATGCGAACCACTGTGCCTGGCCTTAGGCAATTATTTTTGACAGAAGGCATGAAAACTAATGTTGCATTATAAAGTCCTCATCAAATATCTCATTCTTAAGCAAAGACCCCAAATCATAGTTTATAGATTTACTGCAGCTTTCATTCAAAATACGTTTTTTATCATCTGTCACACAAGAAAACCCTGATATCTTCCTATCAGCCTAAAGAAATAAGAAACACAATAGGACAGTGATTATACTTTTAAATATTAGGGAGTTTAGAGTCCCAGATATTCTATATGCAGACCACTATGCTCATGTTTATGTCTTTTTTTCTTAAGTGTTAGAAATGTTTATTTGTCAAAAAATTATTTAAAAATGGGAGGAGTGGAGTAAAACAAGGCTAAATTTCAGCTAATGCTGTACCACGATCACAGGTCAGCTATAAAAAAACAAACAACAACAAAACCCCCAATGGTCCTAGCAATTTCAGAAGATTAACTTCAATGTTAGAGTCCAGAACTAACAGAGAAGAGTAAAAGGCTGCTTGCCACTACATGGTCATTTTAAAGAGAAAGGAGATGCTGCAGGTAGGCAGGGAGAAGTATTCAACTCCTGGGGAAAGCAAGATAAGAGGGGTTCCACTTCACAGGAAAAAGGGGATGACAGCATAATCCTTACCCAGGGCTGTTCAGAGGCTGAGAATATAAGGAACAGAGTAAAAAAGGCTACAGAGACTAGTATCAGGAGGAAAGAAAAGTCAACTTAGAAGAATTAAATTAAGAAAGAAAACATAGTTGGTCACAAACTCCTTTTGTTTACTGAAACGTGAAGCAATGGAAACATCCTGGCAAAGGGGACTGCATGGAGCAAATTCTCATATATGCCCGCAGCCCAAGGGTTCAGTCCACAATTATTCTACCTCCAGTTTTTAAAAGGCTGAGTACCAGGCTCGGTCCACATACTGCTCCTGTTCATACCGGGCCATGTCATATAGAGAATTCTGTGTAGCTGCTGAAGCCTGAGATAACTCACTCTCTGGCCCATGACCGTAGCCCTCTCCAACTGTGGGGAGCATGGCTGCAGCATGACCCGGTAGGCTCCTGTCCGTTCCACAATAGGCTGGAGCAGCAGCCATAGCAGCTGAAGTGGCAGCAGCACGAGAACTTGGCAATAGGTGTCTGTCGCAGGGATTAGCAGAAGTAGAGTTGAGGTGGCTGGTCACAGTCGTACTTTGGACTTGAGGCAGATGGGACATGGTCTGCTCTGCCTAGTTATATGCAGAAGCTGCTGCTGCTGCTGCTACTGCCTCATAAGAGCAAACAGACCCAGTATCGCTTATAGTAGTCGAGTGCTGCACATGCATCGCTGTAATACCTGGATTCCCCATAGTCCATGGTGTAAGGCGTGTGAACTGCTCCATACTGTTCATTATACTGCTCAGTAAAGTCTGCCACACGACCCGTACGATCTACCGGGCACTCTTTGGACCAGTGACCTTCTTTCTTACACTGATAGCAGCCACACTGGTCTCCCATTCCAGGGGCATTCCGAAGCCGGGCTTGTGGACAACTGCACATGCATTATCTTGCCTTGAAACTCTGTGTTGTCAAGGCCCCTGATGGTCTCACTGCATCCTCTGACCACTCCACGTGTATGAAGTGTATGAAGACATAATCTTTCACGATGTCACATTCAATGACTGGACCATACTTCTCAAACTGGGCTCGAAGCTCTTGGTTGGTACAAGTGGGACTGATGTTACCCACGTGTAACTTGGTTGACGCTTTGCTCTTATTCTTGCTGGCTTCCACGTTGATGTTCACCCCATGAAGCTTGTAATGATGCAGGTTGTGTATGGTATCCTCAGCCGCCGTCTTCTGTTCTACGTGTACAAAGCCGTAGTTCTTAATGATGTCGTATTTCAGCACCTTCCCTACTGCTTGAAAAGAGAGCGGATCTCCTGCTCTGTGGCCTCCTGGGGCAGGTTTCCGATGAACAGCTTCACCACCCGGACAAGCACCTCCGGGTGGCCGCGGCGGAGGTAGTTCCTGCGTCAGAGAACCCTACAAAATCGTTTGTCTTGATAAAAGAAAAACTTCAGCCGAATAGCTTGCAGTGAGCCGAGATTGCGCCACTGCACTCCAGCCTGGGCGACAGAGCGAGACTCCGTCTCAAAAAAAAAAAAAAAATTTTTTTAAAGAGTTTAATTGAGCAACGAATGATTCACAAATCCGGAGCCAGAGTAGGTTCAGCGAATCCAGCGCAGCCACGTGGTGGAAGGAGATTTATGGACAGAAAAAGGAAAGCGATGTGCAGAAAATGGAAGTGAGGTACCGAAACAGCCAGATTGGTTACAGCTCAGCGGTTGCCTTATTTGAACACCGTTCGAAGAGTTGGCTACATATGATTGGTCAAAACTCAGAGATTGGCACACGTGTGGGTTACAGTCTGTTTACACCTCCACTTGTTATAGTTCATGATGCACGGAGAAACCTAGGCCAAAATTAAAATATGTAAGGAGGCAGCTTTAGGCTAAAATTGATTTAACAGTCTTAATAAGATCCCTGTCCAAAGGCTCACATTTCTATAGAAGCTACAGTTTTTCAGTTCCAAGGATAGGTAAAAACAGGGCAGCACCATGATCTATAAAATCTAGAGTTATGGCTCAGAGTTAGGGTCGTTTCTTGGTGACATTGTGATGGTTGAGTTGGTCTACAACAAATCTATGAGGGCAGAACTTGGAAGTGTTGGCTGCCTTCACAGCATGGAAGGCCTCAGCCCTGCGCAGCACAGCGTGGTTGTTCTCCTGCCCCGTGGTCAGATAGGACACACTTGTTCAGTAGTAGTTCTCGTGGTCTGCGGCACGACCGCCAGTGCTTCCAGATCCACTGCCTTCCAGGAATGCCACCGCAACAGAGGAGGGCAGTCAGGAACTTGGAGCCTGGGGCTGCACTCATCAGACAGCCAAGTCGTTTTGGCCACTGATGCAAAGATGAAATGTTTAACTATCTTCTTACAATATTTAACTTGGTAATGTAGTTTAAAATGCATATACAAAATTACAAGTATTAAAAAATGTTATTTTTAAAAATTGCCTTTTCCCACTCATACATTTCATGAAAACATTTTATTCAAACTTTTTAAAGGCATGTTTCATGTCAGTGTCTTCCATCATCTCTAAAGAGATGTTCTCTACCAATTTTCCTGACCACCTCATCTTCACTTCTATCCAAACTATTTGCCACATAGTACTTTTTTCTTGAAAACAAAAAATTTATTACAGGCTGGGTGTGGTGGCTCACGCCTGTAATCCCAGCATTTTGGGAGACTAAGGAGGGAGGATCCGTTGAGATTAGGAGTTCAAGACCAGCCTGAGCAACACAGGGATAACCCCATCTCTACCAAAAAAAAAAAAAAAATTAGCCAGCCATGGTGGTATGCATCTGTAGTCCCAGCTACTCCAGAGGCTGAGGTGAGATAATTGCTTGAGCCCAGGATTTGGAGGCTACAGTGAGCCATGATTGTGCCACTGCACTCCAGCCTGGGTGACAGAGCAAGATCCTGTCTCAAAAGCAACCAAAAAACAAAATTTATTACAGAAAATTTCAAACACAAATTGAAGTATATAGAAATCTCAAAAAAGGTCAGGCGCAGTGGCTTATGGCTGTAATCACAGCACTTTGGGAGGCTAAGGCTGGCGGGTCACAAGTTCAGGAGATCAAGACCATTCTAGCTAACACGGTGAAACCCTGTCTTTACTAAAAATACAAAAAAAATTAGCCAGGAATGGTGGCACCACCTGTAGTCCCAGCTACTCAGGAGGCTGAGGCAGGAGAATCCCTTGAACCTGGGAGGCGGAAGTTACAGTGAGCCGAGATTGCGCCACTGCACTCCAGCCTGGGTGACAGGGCAAGACTCCATCTCAAAACAAACAAACAAACAAACAAATAACCTCAACAACTATCAACTCATGGCCAATGTTTTGTTCATAATCCTCCATGCCATCCTTCCTGAATTGTTTTTAAGCAAATCCCAGACATCTTATCATTTCAACCCAAAAATATTTCAATATGTATCCCTAAGAGAAAGCTCTTTTTGAGAAATATAACTGCAATAGCATTATAGTACCTAAAAATTAATAATGTCTTCACATCATTAAACATGTAGCAAGTGTTCAGATTTCCCCATTTGTGTCATAAACTTGTTTAAATCAGGATCCAGACTAGGTCCATCCATACCTTGCGTTTAGTTGATATGTTTTTTATCTTTTAATCTCTGGGTGTCCTCCTTCTTCTGGCTCTTTTTTCCTTGCATGTAATTCATGTGTTGATCGGCCCTTTAGAGTTTCCCACATCTGGAATTTTGCTGACTGCATTCCTGTGGTGTCTCATAACATGTTCGTCTACTCCCCTTTATCTCCTGGGAAATAGTAGGTGGCTCTAGAGACTTTATCACATTCACATTCTATTTATTGGCAAGAATATTTCTTAGCACTTTCATCAAGAGGCTAATTGGTTGGTTGTTTTTCTTTTGGTGTTATTATAGCCATTAATCATCACTGCCTAGATTCACTATTTCAGAAAAGGTGCAAAATGGTGATACTCTGATTCTATCATTTCTTCTTCATTTATTAGCTAGAATACTTCTCTAAGGAAAAATGTTCTTTTATCAACTTTTGATTATCCTAAGGTGCAGTCTTCAGGAAAGGCAAGATAAATGTGTGATTCCTTTCTTTATTAGTTTTCAGAATAATGAGTTGGTTTCCTAACATCCATCAAGAGTGACCTAATGTCTAGGTATTACTTAGTTTTCTTTTTGGGTGGGCGTGATGGCTCATGCCTGTAATCCCAACACTTCAGGAGGCCAAAGTGGGAGGATCAATTGAGCCCGGGAGTTCGAGGCTCCAGTGAGCTATCATTACACCATTGCACTCCATCCTGGGCAACAGACCAAGACCTTGTCTCAAAACAAAAATGGCCGGGCATGGTGGTTCACGCCTGTAGTCCCAGCACTTTGGGAGGCTGAGGCGGGCGGATCACCTGTGGTCAGTTCAAGACCAGACTGGCCAACATGGTGAAACCCTGTCTCTACTAAAAACACAAAAATTAGCCAGGGGTGGTGGCAGGCACCTGTAATCCCAGCTACTCAGGAGGTTGAGGCAGGAGAACCCCTTGAACCCGAGAGGTGGAAGTTGCAGTGAGCCGAGATAATGCCATTGCACTCCAGCCTGGGGGACAAGAGAGAGACTTCGTCTCAAAAAAAAAAAAAAAAAACAAGGCTGGGAGAGGTGGCTCATGTCTGTTATCCCAGCACTTTGGGAGGCCGAAGTGGGCAGATCACTTGAGGTCAGGAGTTCAAGACCAGCCTGGCCAACATGGTGAAACCCTGTCTCTACTAAAAATACAAAAATTAGCCAGGCATGGTGGTGCGTGCCTATAATCCCAGCTATTCAGGTCAGGTGGCTGAGGCAGGAGAATTGCTTGAACCCAGGAAATGGATGCTTCAGTGAGCTGAGATCACACCACTGCACTCTAGCCTGGGCAACAGAGTGAGACTCTGTCTCAAACAATAACAAAAAGAAAAACTTAGTTTTGTTTTATCTTATTTGTGATATACTACTTTTTATTTTATATAGGCTCCTCACCCTGGAATTTTTATTATAAGCTACAACCAACCAGTTATAAACTATTAGGATATTTGACCTTTTCTTCAGTGGATAATCATATTTTATCAACAGATGTTGAATTTTTGAGATAGAATTCACATACCACGCAACTCACAAATGTAAAGTGTACAATCCAATGTTTTTTAGTATATTCACAGATATATGTAACCATCACCACAGTCAGCTTTAAAATATTTTCATCACTTCAAAAAGAAATCTCCGTAACCTTTAACTACCACCTCCTTATCTACCCATCCCCTCCCCCAGGCCCAAGTAACCTATGATCTAATTTCTGATCTATAGAGTTCCCTGTTCTGGACTTTTATACGAATTGAATCATATATTATGTGGTCCTTTGTGACTGGCTTCTTTCACTTGGCATGATATATTCAAGGGTTATCCATGTTGTAGCGTATATCAGTACTTCATTTCTTTCTATAGCCAAATAATATTCCACTGTATAAATATACAACGTCTTGTTTATCCATTCATCAGTTGATAAACATTTGGGTTGTTTCCAGCTTTTGGCTATTATGAATAAATTTGCTATAAACGTTCATGTACCTATTTGTATGTGGACATACGTTTTCATTTTGCTTGGGCATATACCTGGAGTAGAATATGGTAATACTATGTTTAATCATTTGAGGAACTGCCAGACTTTTTTTCAAAGCAGCTGCACCATTTTACATTCCCACTAGCAGTGTATGAGAATTCTGATTTCTCCACATCCTCACCAACATTCGTGGTTATCTGACTTTTTGTTTCCAGCCAACCTAGTGGGTATGAAGTAGTATCTTATTGTAGTTTTGATTTGTCCTTCTGTGACTTATAATGCTAAGCATCTCTTCATGTGTTTATTGGTCTCTTGTATAGCTTTCTTGGAGAAATGTCTATTCAGATCCTTTGCCCATTTTTAAGTGGATCATTTGTCTTTTTTGTTGACTTGTAGGATATATAATTTTTCTCATTTGCCACATAAGTATGTATTAATATAACCACTTATACTTTTTAAAGTAATTTTTTAAAACTTACTTTATAAATGTAACCAGCACTTAAAGTAGTGTAGTAATAACCTCAGGATTAATTATTGACTCCATATTAAGTTTTTTAGTAACTTTTAAATATTCCAGCAGATGACCTCAATAAACGTGAAGAACTAACATTGGCTGAAGTTTTTTTCAAACTAACATGTCTTCCTTAAACAATAAGTTGTTATTCAAAACAAAATATTGAGAAGAAACCCTCTATAGTATGATCAGCTTTGTAAGGACTTGAACATATGGTGACTCTTTTCTGAGGAATATTTTTACGAAAATCGTGTCTTTTATTGGATATATGTGGTACATTACATAATTTACAACTGCGTTTTAAAATAAAGCCCATGTAGCGTGCGTTACTGGATGACATTAGTCCCTGTGCATTACTGCTGGGTTGTAGGAGATTGCAGTGTTAAATGACATCACACAGGAAGTGTTTAACACAGTCTACGACCTGCCTGTGAGAATATCCTTCTTCAACTTAGACTCCAGAGGAAATGAGTCTTTCCACTGAAAGGTGTTAAACACGTCCCTCCCACGGTTACAGTGCTCAAGAGAAAACTGACTGGGCAGAGAGATTACAACCCCAAGGAGAGCATAGGTGAATAACCCACTCCAGCGAGCTTAGTGGTCAGCCATTGCACTTAGCAAGGGAAACAGAGCTGACACATCACATGGCTTCTGGTGAGGTCCATACATAGCAAGGCAGCAGGCCACAAGCAGTTTTGTGGACTGCTGGAAGAAACACATGCTGGAAAAAGGTTACCACTAGTTCTTTATGAGGAAGAACTAGGGTCTGGAGTCAGATGTCACTGTTCATTTTTTGTAGTTTGTTGCATGTAATCTTGTAAGCAAACCCTAGTTCTTTTCACAATGAGCAGATTGGTCATTCTCAACAAATTATTGTCTTCCTCAAGTTCTAAATTTAAAAAGCTCTTTATGTATAGATAAATTAGGTAGACCACAACTAATTGTTAAGTCAAGATTCTGTTTTTGCCGTGATCAATAATATATCAGCAGCCTCCCTTACAAAATTACTAATGCAGCCACAAGGATGTGTTACTCATATAAATATTGTTTTTACTTATTTATTTATTTTGGAGAGAGGGTCTTGCTCTGTTACCCAGGCTGTAGTGCAGTGGCATGATATTGGCTCACTGCAACCTCTGCCCCCAGATTCAAGTGATTCTTGTGCCTCAGCCTCCCAAGTAGCTGGTATCACAGGCACACGCCACCATGCCTGGCTAATTTCTGTATTTTTAGTAGAGACGGGGTTTCACCGTGTTGGCCAGGCTGGTCTCGAACTCCTGGCCTCAAGTGATCTACCTGCCTTGGCCTCCCACAGTGCTGGGATTACAGGCATGAGCCACCATGTACACCACAGAAAATATTCTTAATGGAAATACACCAAAACAGTGGTTTTAGTATATTTTGAATGGGGGCCTTATAATAATTTATCCTACTTTTTTTCTATTTTTCTAATTGTACATAATGGGAATTTTTTAAAAAATGAAAACTAATAAAATAAAAAATAAACAAAGCTTATTCCTAAATGATTCAAATTTGTTACAGTTTCCATAGTAGTGCTTTCTACCCTTGAAATATTGACCAAAATATATTACTTCCAGTGCAAATAATTAGGTTATAGAAAAACATTAAGAATTTGTCTATACAACATTATATGTGTTGAGGTTTTACAGAACTAAGCCCCTTTTCCTCACCTGAGTTTAAGACCAACTGAGAGATAGACACAAGAGTCAGACAGTTGAAGATCAAAACTTTATCTTGGGCCGGGCACCGTGGCTCATACTTGTAATTCCAGAACTTTGGGAGGCAGAGGCAGGCGGATCACATGAGGTCAGGAGTTCAAGACGAGCCTGATCAACATGGCAAAACCTTGTCTCTACTAAAAATACAAAAATTATCCCGATGTGGTGGCACACACCTGTAATCCCAGCTACTCAGAGGCTGAGGCAGGAGAATTGCTTGATCCCTGGAGGAGGAGGTGGCAGTGAGCCGAGATCGTGCCACTGCACTCCAGCCTGGGTGACAGAGTGAGACTGCATCTCAACAACAACAACAACAACAAATGAAAGAAAAAAACTTTATCTTGATCACTGGTAAAGCTGGATTGGAGAACATGGTTTTAAATCAGTGGCTTACATTTTGCCCCAAATTAAACTTGTCTGCTTGGTCACAGGAAGAGTTGGAAAGCCACAGGCTCTCTTCACAGTGATGGAACATGCCCCATTAACAACACTATGCAGAGAACAGACTAAAAAACATACTCTCTGCAGGCAGCCAAGCTAACAGGGAAGTGGAGTCCAAGAGGCTGAGTCACGCATGCCCAGTCCTTATGCCCAAACACCAGAGGTAGCGGGGGTAAAGAGAGACCAGGGATGTTACTTTAAGAAAAGAAGTCTTCCATACAGAACTATAAGACCAAGGGAAATGAATAATCCTAACCCACCTGAAACAATAATAAATGGTAAAAACTTCAGCCGGGTAACTAGGGCCATATGATCCTAAGAAATAGTTTTGACTGGTTGTGGGTTTTTTTTGTGTGTGTGACAAAGTCTCACTTGTTGTGGTTTGTTTGTTTGTTTGGGACAGAGTCTCACTCTGTCCCCTAGGCTGGAGTGCAGTGGCATGATCTCGCCTCATGCAGCCTCCACCTCCTGGGTTCAAGCAATTCTTGTGCCTCAGCCTCCCGAATAGCTGGGATTACAGGCGTGAGCCACCACATACAGCCCGTTTTGGCTATTTTTGAAACTAAATTGATTTTAAAAATTAGGGGTTCACATAAATGGCAAAAAAAAAATCATTAAGCAGAGGAACCTGTTGTATTTTGAAAAACAAATAAGAGCTTTCTTTTTTTTTAAAATGTGCAATAATATTTTCACTTGATTTATGCTTCTTTCAAATTCCACAAATTAAAAATGACTTGCAAATTAAAACAAAAATTAGAAAAACATTGTCATGTCTAACAGAATTCTCTCTCCCTTCTCTAAACACTACTTAGCCAGAAACAGAGAAATAAAAACTTCTCTAAAAGAGGGTAGAGGAGCTGTTGTTTGTTTTTTAAAAGTTAACTCAGTGTGCAAAGCTGGTAAGGAAAGCCCATCCTCTTAGCTGGAGTTGCATAATCTTCAAAGAAGAGTCCCTGGAGAGTCATAACCAGAAATGTTGGTTCAACACACACACTTGCTGTGCAAGACTCCTGGCCTTCATCCAGACTCCTTGGGACAAGGTGTCCACATGCGCCTGAATGCCGCCAAGGAGATGCCAGGTAAGAAGATTTTCACATAGGTATTTCAGTATACAAACTTGTTGCAGCACATTTGCCCACTCAGGTATTAAACTAAATCCCTTTCCACACTGCAATGTGACTGAACCTGAGGAAAATAATCTTCTACACCAGGCACAAATGAATATTTCTGCTTAGGAGCAACCAGAAGTCCAGGAGTGAGAACAGAGTTCTCCAAGGCAATTGCCTCTGTCAGCCACAGGCTGAGATACCTGGGATCTCTCTTTACTGAGAGACCTTGAGACCCTTAAGCCTCTTTTGGCCTCTATTTTCTCATCTCAAAAACACAGAGGCTGGATTTATCAGCTGGGAACTGCCTTAAGATCCTATGATACTTTAGTTTGTTTCTATCCAAACATTCTTATGGTAATCCAATAAATTAAGGTGAAATTTATTGCAGTGATTGATTATTCAGTTAAAGCCAATTCAAAAAAAAAAACCCGACTTTATCACTATGCAATAAGTCCATGTAACAAATCTGCACTTGTACTGCCTAAATCTATAAAGATAAAAAATATATTAAAAAAAAAAAACAGCCAGGCGTGGTGGCTTACACCTGTAACCACAACACTGTGGGAGGTGAGGCAGGCAGATCCCTTGAGGAGTTTGAAACCAGCCTAGGCAACATGGCAATACCTCGTCTCTACAAAAAATACAAAAATTAGAGGCTAAGGTGGGAGGATCGCTCACTTGAGCCTAGGAGGTTGAGGCTGCTGTGAGTTGTGATTGTGCCATTGCCTTCCAGCTTAGGCAACACAGCAAGACCCTGTCTTAAAAAAAAAAAATGAAAAAACCTGTAAGCTACACTTGTGTGCAAGCACATGCCTACACACACACACTTTGCTCTTAAAATAAGGGGCTTGATATTATTTCAGTTGTTTGTTCACACAGGCCCAAATTGCTCAACACTGGGTTTCATGTTGCAGCTATTGACATGTTAATTGTACTGGATTGTTTTCCGTCCCCTCAACTGTCTTCGTCTCTCTTTAAGCAGAATGGATTTCTAAACATGGGTCCTCAAAACAGGATGGCGGAGCCAGCCCCACATGCTTGGGGGCATGTAAGAGCTAAACGTGCTGATACGCTGAATATGTGCCTGAAAGATGGATATGACACAAGGACAATAAACAGTGGTTGATTGAAGGAAAAATTCCTGAAAAATTGAAGACAAATACATCTTTCACTAAACAGAATCACATTTTATGTGTTGTAGGACAAGTATCCAGGACTACATTTTAAAAATGTAAATGTAAAAAGAACACTGGATTTAGGTCCAAATTCATTTCTGCTACTTACTGTGCAGCTTTGGGCAAGATCCTTAAGCACTGTCTCTGAGCTTTGGTTTCTTCTCTAAAACTGTAGATTAGACACCCACCTCAAAGGAAAGGGTGGTAGTGATGATTAATACTAAGTGATAACTTGATTGGATTGAAAGATACAAAGTATTGATCCTGGGCGTGTCTGTGAGAGTGTTGCCAAAGGAGATAAACATTTGAGTCAGTGGGCTGGGAAAGGCAGACCCACCCTTAATCTGGGCGGACACAATCTAATCAGCTGCCAGCACGGCTAGAATATAAAAAGAGAGACTGGCCTAACCTCCCGGACTATCTTTCTCCCATGCTGGATGCTTCCTGCCCTCGAACATCGGACTCCAAGTTCTTCCGTTTTGGGACTTGGACTGGCTCTCCTTGCTCCGCAGCCTGCAGACAGCCTATTGTGGGACCTTGTGATCACGTGAGTTAATACTTAATAAAATTTCCTATATATATATAGTTCTGTCCTCTAAAGAACCCTAATATAATGGTTTTGAAGATTGAATAGGAAACTGTAAAAGTGCCTGGTATAGTACTTAATATACTCAAAAGTTTTTATTTGGATATTAAAATAATTGTTTTATCATTTAAGAAATCTTTTTGAAATGCAAATAATGCTGATTGATTGATGTGTGTGTGTGTGTGTGTGTGTGTGTGTGTGCATGTGATTTTTAAAATGGAGTCTTACAAAAATTTTCCGCAGATAAGACGTGTTCATCACTCTGTCACACAGGGCACCCACCACTCAGAGAAAATATCCATCCTCCGCCCCTCCACACACATCAAGTTCTTATCCAAAAGAAGTTTCTCCCTTCCTTTTTATGCCAACATGGTTAGCTCATATTTTCTTTACTAGTGACCAATATCATTTTACCTATCTATTTTAGGATAGCTTTTCCAGAAATTATGAAAGGCAGAAGAAAATTCCTCCTGTTTCAAAGACCTACAAAGCAGTAGCAGATTCACCAACTTCTGCTGGAGATGCTACAAGAAGCCTTTATTCACTGTCTCAAATGCATTTTTTTTTCCTGCTGTGGCATAACCCTGCAAAAGCTAAGGAGAGCAAGTGTCCTCAAAAGAAAGGGAGTGTTAAAACCCCCTGTTTAAAAAAATACAAAAACTGGCTAGTCGCGGTGGCTCACGCCTGTAATCCCAGAAATTTGGGAAACCGAGCAGAGTGGATCACTTGAGGTCAGGAGTTTGAGACCAGCCTGGCCAACATGGTGAAACCCCGTCTCTATTAAAAATACAAAAATTAGCCAGGCGTGGTGGCAGGCACCTGTAATCCCAGCTACTTGGGAGGCTGAAACAGGAGAATTGCTTGAACCCAGGACGCAGAAGTTGCAGTGAGCTGAGATCACACCACTGCACTCTAGCCTGGGTGACACAGCAAGACTCCACTTCAAAACAAGCAAGCAAACAAACAAACAAATAATAAACAAAAAACCACTTCAGCTTCTAGCGTAGTGCTGGACATGCAGTGAAGGATGCCAAAAAGCTTAAGAAGGAAAACGGAACAAGCACTGTGTCTACAGTCTTCACAACTGAGACTTAGTTTCTCTTCCTGCACTATAAATATAATTGCCCTCCCTGTCTCCACTGGTTATTGAGAGGACCACATGACCATGGGTGGCAGCAATACATTACCTAAGTTATTATTATTATTGTTATTCATCATGCATTCAACAAATACTGAGATCACTGTTCTAGGCTCTAGGAATATAGCATTAAATCATCAGACTAAGATGTCTCCCCCTCGTGCAGCTTCCTAAGTATTTGTAAGATATTTTTAGTTTGGGAATAGTTCTAAGTAGGAAATAAACAGAGCAAAGTAGTTAAAAAACAAAACAAAACAAAACAAAACAAAAAACAGAGTGGAGATGGGAGTGGTTCTAGGTTAGTCAGTCCTTTTTGATGGGGATTTGGGAGCTGAGTCCTGAGCAATGGGAAAGAGCCAGTCATGAACAGATGTGGAGGAGGAGCATTCTATTCTGAGAAGAGCATCTGCACTTCTTCATGCAGGTTCTGAGTTGGGCATGAGATTGATGTGTCAATGGACTAGAAAGACAGCCTGTGTTCTTGGAGCACAATGAGCAAGGGAGAGGGACAGAGGATGAAGTCAGAAAGCAGATGGAAACCAGTGCATCTAGGTCATGGTAAGGATTATTCCAGAAATCTGCTGAAATGCACATGTTCCTGTTTAATTGCCTTGACACACAATAGGCACTTAATAAATATTGATATTCATTGATTTCCTACAGACATAATGTCTTAGATAAATATGTGATCTAACAGTCATCTAATTGACCAGGGCTCTGAGCAAATGGCAGATGTACCAGCATAACCTTTTTAAAGAGGACAGTAATGCAGGTTGCATTCCAGGGAGCAGAATCCAGAGGTGGTCTTCTCATCTGTAATGGATTGAACGTTTGTGACCCCCAAAAATTCATATCTTTAAATCCTAGCCCCCAGTTTGATGATGGTATTTGGAGGTTAGCCTTTGATCATGAGGGTGGACCCCTTAGGAATGGGATTAGCACACGTTTAAAAGAAACCTCAGAGAGCTCATTTGCACTATTTGTCATTTGAGGACATGCAAGGACCAGGAAGAGGCCCTCATCAGACACTGGATCTGGCAGCTCCTTCATCTCGAATAGCCCAGCCTCTAGAACCATGAGAAAATAAATTTCTGTTGTTCATAAGCTATCCAGTCTATGCTATTCTGTTATAGCAACCCAAACAAGCTAAAACATCATCCATCTTGGAAGAAACCTCTCCTATTTCACTGTAAATTGCAGATTCCACCAACACCCTGCCAAACACCAAGAACTGAGCTCAAGGTTAGTGCCATGTCTTCTGGGTCCCAAGACTTCGAAGCCATCTCTGGGGAGTGTGGGAGGGAAAAAACCAACAGCTCAAGACCCATTCTCTACTCCTTTCTAGCAATGCAACTTTGAGCAAGTGAATTACCTAATAACAATAAAGGTAAGTGTTTATGTAGTGCTTTCTATAGGGCAGACATTGTTCTAAAGACCTTACATGTATTATCTCATTCAATCTTTAAGAGGGGATAATAATAGTGCCTACCCCATAGGCTGAGATGTGAATTGCAAATCAATCAATGTTTGTTCCCTCCCCCTTTTTCTGTGAAGACTAAAATGTCTGCCTTCAAAAGCACTAGAAGAGATAACGTGTATGAAGTGCTTGCTCGATAGTGGGTGCCCAACATATTGTAGCTATAATAATAATGATGCTATCAAGTCTCCCTCTGTGAAGCCCTAGTTTAGCTGGAGGGTCAAAGCCCTGCTGATGACTTGCAAAAGTCAGGTATTTGGGATATATCTTGCTGCTAACTTATCCTAGAGACTGATTAAGAGCCTGGAGCATAATAGATGCTTAACAAATATTCTTTCCTCTCTGCTGAGATCCAGAACTACCTGAAAAGGTAGCTCAGAGAATACAACTTAGTATTTATTAGCTGTAGAAAAGAAGGTCGGGTATGGTGTCTTATCCCTGTAATCCCAGCACTTTGGGAGGCTTAGGCAAGAGGACCGCTTGAGCCTAGGAGTTTGAGACCAGCCTGAGCAACATAACAAGACCCCGACTCTACAAAAAATAAAAAATTCGTTGTGGTGGTGGCATGAACCTGTAGTCTCAGCTCAGAAGGCCGAGGCAAGAGGATCGCTTGAGCCTAGGAGGTCAAGACTGCAGTGAGTCGTGATTGCACCACTACACTGTAGCCTGGGCGACAGAGTGAGACCTTGTCTCAAAAAGACAAACAATAACAAAAACAAAACTATAAAAAAGAAAATCTAAACCTTTGTGTAAGGTGTTACTCTCCAATGTTCAAATTCATGCCACAGCAGAGAATTTGACAATCAGAACATGAGGAGGGGTCCTGGCACCTCTGTGAGCCACATCAGGACTGGCCTGAGAGTAAGAGGCAATAGCAATGTCATGGCCAAGCAGAAGAAAAGGTTAGGGGAGCTGGCTAAGGGAGATGGGCTCAAAACAGTGAGAATGACACCTTGTAATAAGGCAAGGAAGTAGAGAGTGTTCATAAGCCAAGATTTCGCAAGCAAGACCTGCCTGTGTAACAGTTTATGAACCCTATATTCTCCCATACATACTGTACCATATCCAACATGCCCCAGGGGATAAGAGTTGAGGGGCCCCCTCATATGCCTCCCTTACCACAGCCTGCCACAAGATCTCACTTTAGAAGAGGGACCCTTTGAGGCTAATGTCTGTATCTCCAAAGACCTCTGTGAAATGCCAAGGTCTGACTTGAGAGAGGTAATACATCTATCCATTAGCACCTACCCACAAATGAGTGTGTTGTCTTAGTAGATAAGCCAGCTCTCGTGTTAGGAAACTAAGAGTAGAGTTCAGAGATAGGACACAAATCAGAAAAACCGCTGTCAGTTCTAAAACAGGCCAAAAAATAACAATAAATCTGAGGTTTAAAAAAAAAAATCAGAACAATGGTTGCCTGGGGGGGATTGACTGGGAAGGTGCATGAAGGAATCAGGGGAGGGGGAAATTCTATGTTGTGATAGGGAGTAAGTTACATGGGTGATGTATCCATTTGTCAAACTTGGACTGCTAAGAGCCCAAGAGCTGAATATTTCAATGTAAAACATAAATTTTACCTTAAACAACTCTTAAGAAAAATAATAATGCAATGGAAGAGTGGAGGTATAGATAATATAGAGATGGCAGAATGAGATGGGTACATGAGTGTTCATTATACTATTGAATTTACTTTGTATATGTTTAGAATTTTCCATAATAAAAAAGCTAAGAAAAGTCTTAGTCAGGAGCAGCAGAAGGTAGGACTGGGGACCAGGAAGGGGCTCTGTGGGATGAGGACCCACACAGTCAAAGGACTGCATGGGGAATACACAAAAATATTGGGGGGAGAAGGAAGAAGCCTTTTGTCCCCTGCACATTTCTTGTCAAATTTAATCCCACGTGTTATATTATTATTTTGCCTTATGAATCCAATCTTTTTCCATTTCATTTTCTAACTGCATAAAAGAAAGCTAATATTTTCATGTGTTTGCACAGGCCACTGTATTAATAGTTACAAGCTTCCTAAGAGGAGGGGAACTAGAAGGTTACAACGCGGTTTAAATGTGTCCCAGGCCAGCCCTGCTCATACCAAGTGAGAGAACTTCAGAGGAGAGGGACCCACAAACCCAAACTGAAATTGCTTAAGAAACTTCCACATGTAGATTGTTGTATTCCCAGAAACGATTCTCATCACAAAAAAAAAAAAATTGGGGGTTGGGGTAGGTTAGTGAATAGTCTTCATGTGTAGATAGATTTCTGCACCAGGGGATAGAGTTGACAGAACGAGGCCTGCAAACTCATGGAAATTAGCAGTAATGAGACATAAACAGTCAAACCTCAAAATAACATCTCTGGCCTTTAGAATCAACACAGCTCTCCTGTCAGCCTGCACCTGGCCCGTCCGGCTGGGTCTGGGAGCCAGTGGGGTTTTAGGCCCCTTTTAACAGCTGCCAAGAGCACATTACTCATGGCCGGGATGTTGGCCTTTTATGTTGCCACAAGTGGCGCAGCCGTTGTTTGGACCTGGCGGAGTCCATTGTAGGTTTTTCTTAGGGCTGGGGCTTTGTTCTTTGATTTTTCCAGAAGCTCTAGTTTGTCCAAATGTTACCCATGTGCAGTTTGCAAGCCCCCCACGCTCCTGTGCTGGCCTACAGCCATGCTCACTGCTGGCAGCATCCTCCAGCCCCTGGAGAAGCAGGGCAAGAGGCTGAAGTTAGAACAGCAGAAGGTTACAACCTCACCCTAAGACAGTGTTTGACCTGCCTTGTCAGGGTCCAGGTTCTTAACACAGTGCAAAGAGCTGGGAGGAGGGAAATTAACACAAAAACTGCTTCTTACAGGCATACCTGTGAAACTACAAAAAAGCCTAATTGTAATACCTCTGTTTGAAATACACCCTTGAAATAAGTTGGTTGGTTGGTTGAGTGGTTGGGTGGGTGTATCTAGTTAAAAGAATCCCTAGATCTATTTAGTTGATAAGATCTTTTCTGGGTTTCTAAGCTGCAGATCAGCCTGGTGCAAATGGATTTGGGGTGAAATCCTGGTGGAGGTCATTAGTATCTGGTGATGATATGCTCACAATATTTTAGTGTAATTATTTGTCTACTATCTATTTCCCCTTTTAGACTTTAAGTTCTTCGAGGGAAGGAGTTATGTCTATCTTACTCACTGCTCTATCTTCAGGGTCTGGCCCAGAGAAAACCTTCAAAAAAAAAAAAAAAAAAAAAAAAACTCTACTGCATGAATGAATATGTTGAATCTTGAGAGCTTGTCTGGAGCTTGTCAGGGGAGCTGAGCAGGGGAGCTCAGCTACTCTGTACCCTTGACCGAAGGCCGGTCCTCTTGTTGGAGATGGTCATCCACTTCGACTGAGTGCATAGCTTCGGGAGAGATGCACATGGAGTGCTGAGGGAGGAAGGGGACACCTGCCTAGCCAGCCAGATCAGCTGAATTAATCCTGGCGGTCAATAAGGTGACAGATGTCACAGCCAGATCACCTTTGCATGCAAATATGTTGAATCTTTAATGTCCAAGTTGTTACAGCCTATAATGGCCTGGAGGCATTTCATAATACACTGGGGCCCTTGTGGCAAACTTTGTTAGCTGGGTATCCACAGCCATTTCTTTCTTTTCTTTTTCCTTTTTCTTTTTTTTTTTTTTTTTTTGTATTTTGAGACAGTCTCACTCTATCACCCAGGTTGGAGTGCAGTGGCATGATTTCGGCTCACTGCAACCCCCACCTCCCGGGTTCAAGCGATTCTCCTGCCTCAGCCTCCCAAGCAGCTGGGACTACTGGTGCACACCACCAAGCCTGGTTAATTTTTTGTATTTTTTAGTAGAGATGGAGTTTTGCCATGTTGGCCAGGCTGGTCTCGAACTCCTAGCCTCAAGTGATCCACCCACCTCGGCCTTCCAAAATGCTGGGATTACAGGCATAAGCCACCATGCCCGGCCTATCCACAGTCATTTCTGTCTCCTTTCTCCTTCTCACTACAGAGGTTGGAAAGCACCCTTGCAGCTAGGGATAGCGAGTTCTGGCCAATAAGGAGTAAGAGGGAAACTGACGGCATATTTCTGGGAGAGATATTTTGTTTTCTGATTAAAAAAAGAAAAAAACTCAAATAAAATCACTTTCTGGCATTGCCCTTTCTTCCTTATTCTTGCTGTGAATGTGGACTGTAAAGCCAGACACTGTGACAGTCATCTTGCAACCAGTAGTGACAAGCATGAAGAGGAAAATGCAACACCTAAGGATTGTAGAGGAGAAACAAAAATATTCTGGGTTATAGGGCTTCACAGAGTCACTGAATCATCTCTGCAACCACCTACCTCCAGCCTTCTTGTTAAGTGAGATAACAGGAACATCAGTAATGTTTGAGTCACAATTAGTCTCATTTTATTTTCTATTACCTGCATTTGAATATTTCATAACTGGGACTTTTCTTACTTCCACATTAGATACATGGATAGCAATGGTGTTTTATTCAGCTTGTTATTCCTGCACACCTAGCTCAGAACCTGGTACATAGTAAGAGCTCAAATATTATTAAATGAATGAACAAACAAAACAGGAAACAAAAAGGGATTCAGAAGTTTATTTATTGCTCTTCTATTACATACAAGGCACTGCTGATTGCTGAGTGAGGGCTGTTCTTAGAATTTATTATTTGCTTGCATATTTAAACTATAGTATTTATAAGGCATTGGTTGCAAACTATTATAATTCTTGGCTCTTGTCCTTTGATTTATATAAATTATGGTTTATCAAAGTGCATGCTGTTTGCTTATTTTCTTAATGCGCGCATACTCATTCTTGAAGCTTTAAGAAAAGTAACTTCCTCTATTCCCTCTATTATGTTTATTAGCAAACCCTTTTTATGAAATATGGAAACTATTTTTTCTTCTTTGAAATTAGTTAAAATTGGTTCCGCTGAGGATTGTCAAACTCTGGCTGTTGGCTGACATCATTTCATGTGGAGCACTAGGGTATATACCATCCATGGGGTTTCAAAATGTCTGATGTTTGAAACTTTTAAATTAAAAAGAAATGTGGAGCCTTGATCAAATGGAAAGGTTTTAAATATATCTAATGCAAATTGTAATGAAGCAAAATGTATACTCGCTTACAGTCAATGACCCATGTTAGAAGAAGGTCTGAAATAACAAAAAGAACAGTAATAATGCAAATATTATGTTAATAAGTCTGGGGATTGAGTCTGTGGGAATTATAATAAAGTTTCTTTTTTCCTTTCACACTGTTCTTCATCAGAGCTCCAGTGAAACAAGAGTAATAAAATTTCCATCAACAGGTGGCAACACTTGTATTGTTTGCTTTTTAGAGTAGGCCTTGATTGCATTTCAGAACAAATGCATTGATAGTTGGCAAAGATGAATATGATATTTTTTTAAAGCAACCAAATCCAGAAATAACATCCTCATGCAAACATAAAATGAAAACTGTGACAGAAGAAATCATGAAAACAAACAAACAAACCTAAACACTAGCACTACTTGTGAACATGGCCTGAGAAACCCCACGGACATTTCCTTAAGCACAGAACGATGGAGTCTCCCTAGGCTAGAACAACCCAGAAGCCCACAGTACAAGGGTGAATGGTCACTCAACCAGAGATATAAATAAGATGGAATACTCTTTAGCTATTAAAAGTGCTGAAGTCTGGGGTACCCCCCAAGTCATGGAAATGTGTATATGGAATAAAGTGAAGTGAAAAACCAGAACATAAAACTCTGTGTATATGCAGGTTACAGTTTTGCAAAAACGTGTGTGTGTGTGTGTGTGTGTGTGTGTTGACAATGATGGGAGAGAATTTGGAACCATATCAATGGTTTTATGTTGAGCCAGTCAGTTCTTTTTATTTTTTCCCCCTGTGGAATTTGTTTAGATTCATATTAAAAAGAAAAGAAAAACCATAGCGCTAAAACCAGCCATTGTACCCTGAAAGAGTTGTCGGGCCTTCTTGAGCTCATGGAGGTTTGCAGGTTCAGAGAGTCCATTTGAAGAAAGCAGAGAAGCATGAAGACAAAGATTCCGTTTTTGCCCCTGAAAATTTTGTGGAGGCTGTTATCCATCCTTGGCAGGCCTCTGCCTTCTTGTTTCTTCACACTGCAGTTTAGACAGCAGGGACAACCTTGTCTGTTTAATAAGTTTGTGAACAAAGGCTGATTGCTTCCCTTGTCAATAAATAAACATTATCTGCTTCTGTTTCTCTGCTAAATTGAGTTTTTGCTTACCCTAACTGGTTATATAAAGGCTTTATGTACACAGGAAAAAGAAATGACAAGGTTGTGTAAGCAGGCAGCCCTGGGTAGAGTTGTGAAGTCAGTACAGTTTATTTCTATGGGCTCCTTTTTCTTCTTTATGCATACTTTCCCTCTTTCAAAGGCCCAGATGGCTCCTGAAACCACTATTCTCATCTTGCATCAAACTCGTAAGGAACCAATGGATTTCTTCCCAGGATTCTTTAAATCAAAACAAAAGAGGGACTAGCCCAAGGAATGATCACTACAGACTGAATTTTGGGCATGGAAGTGGGTTTATATTTGAGAATGACAATCTTAAGTCATACCACATAGGCAACAGTCCTTGTAAAAAGCCAGAACTGAGGAACAAACCTGAGGCACAGTTTAATTTACTGGCTCACCACCAAACAATTAAAAGGAGGTAAACTCAGTATTAGAAGCTAGGTCTGCGGAAAGCAGAAGGTGCAATGAGAGGCGGTGAGAGTTCAGAGGAATGAGGATGAACCTCTCTTTCTCTTCCCATAGGAGAATGGAGCCCAGACACTGTGCCCATAAAATGCCTCAGAATTGTTGCTGGTGTAAGGCACAGTATGGTACCAACAAGATGGAAGAGGACAAAATCCTCTGATTTTGAAATGATGAGGGACAAAGGAGAAAAATACTCACACCAATGATTCAAAGCTAGGTTTCCTCTGAAATGTCATCCGGTAATGAGAATGATGTTAAAGTCCAAAACTTTCTCAAAAGTAGCCACAAGAAGGTCAGATTGACCAGACAGAATGGGTGCTTTGGGGCTCATCTGCTCCCAAAGTCACTCATCAGACTCAATGCTACTTCTCTCTATGCGCAGGGCTGCCATTGTTCTCCTGAAAACCCATAAGAAATTTTTGATCCTTCTGTTGGCTCAACAATTCTGATTTTTCTGCCTGGCTTATTGATAGTGATTACTCACATTTCAAGTAAAAACTGCAAAATAAGGCATCCAGACTTGTTGCATCACAAGGCAGGAAAAGACAATTACTGAAAATCTAAAGAGAGATACATGACTATTCTGCAACAAGTTCCTTAGCTCTCCCACGATCATGGAGCAGATTGGCAGCAGAACTGGAGAGAAACTGTTTTCTGTACTGTATGTCTCACTCACTCATTTACCTGAGGGACTCAGGTTTTGAGGTAATAGAGATGCCAAATCCTTAGCACTTTATAGTATAGAAGGCAGCTCCATAGCCTTCAATGTCAAGAAAAAAAACTCATTCAAACCCCTCTAATTTTAAAGATTTTTTCAGCCCCCTTTTTTCATCGGAAAGTTGTATTGTTGTTGGCCCAAACACCACTTTTTGATTGCCTTTGCTGCTTGCTGTGAATGCAATCTCTAAAGCACTCTGTTTAATCTTTGAATCAGCTCGGGAAGATGGAATTACCATCCCTGGAAAACTGCAGTTTAGTTTCAAGGAACCCGCTGCAGCTGCAACAATAAGATGGAAATGTGGTTTGGAGGAGGCAAGGATTAAAGGTATGGGATTAAGAAACCCTTGTTTGCCCTAGTGAGTTGAATGATCACATAAATCACAGTCTAAACTTGGCTCTGCTCAGCTCATATTAAAGTATGTAGCATCAGAGCCTCCTCATAATCAGGATTTGTCATCTTGAGTATCAGGATGGAAGATGCAGATGCCAAAGAGGGGCCAGGGGGAGAAGTGAGGATGAGAAGGAAGGGAATAATTTTGGAGACAGTGACTACTATTTTGATAGGAACCAGAATATCTGCACTATTTCAAGAACCACATATAAGGACAAAAGCTGTTGGAAATGTGCCTTCTAACTTCAAATTGCGCCTGACCATTAGAACGCTGATAAGGGTTGGGGGAGAGCAGCTGGAACTCTGCAGGCTGCTTGGGTTTCCTTTTGTGATATTTATTCCTAGATCACATTTGCAGCTGCTTTTATCTGCTCTTTAGAAGTTCTCGTATTTGGGGAATCATTCATTGTGAAATAAAAACCTATTCATTGACCTGGAAATGTAATTTATTAGTCAGCTACGGAACTAGTTGTCTATTAATGCAAACATATGGAATATGGAACTTTCCATTCTACCCAAGATGCCACTGATGGACACTCAAGTTTATCACACCCTGTGATGCCCCCATATTAGTGCCCTGGGCTAAGACATTGAAAATAATACTCTCTTCAAGAGAAAGTAAAACAATACACACAATGCACACACACACACACACACGCACACACACACACACACACACACACATCTATAATGCAGTAATATGGACAGGGAAATGGGAAGAAGTTTTTGAATAAGAACCAAAGCCGTAAAAGAATAACCAGCAAAGAAAAGACAACATACAAATGCAGTTGTAAAATTAAGGCCATTAAGAAATAAGGCATAGCCAGATCTTCTTAAAATGGGGCCAAAGCACATTGGGATTTGGGGCAACAAAAGAGGAAGTTAGGGCAGGGTAGAGGAAACTGTCTCCAGGATAGCTATGGCGTGGTACGTTAGGACACAGCAAGCTTAGGTGCGCTATGGTACCAGCTGGCCCCAAACCAGTAGGCAAGGCAAGGTACTGAGAAGTTCCAGGCAGCAGTGGTGGGTGGTTGTGTGGGTGACAGTCAGAACTGCAGAGGCATGGGGCCCGAATACAGACTAGGCTGTGTAAAGGCCACAGCCAGGCAAAATGAGGTTTATAGTGTGTCCTAGCTCTATGCAGAGCCAGGAGTTCTAGGCAGGATAACCAAGCAGATCAAGCTAGAATCAAGACATCTAGATGGGCGCAGTTCTGACAGAATGAGGGTGATGAGATGATACTTCCACTTTAGGGCTACATTAGGCCTGTGGCTCAATCTCTGAATGTGAGATCATGCTGGCAATCCAACTTTATTTCAAATCATACTGGAGGGCAGAGCTGAGGCTACCTGTCTTGGTCAGGGTTGGACCATGTGTTGGCCCTATAGTGTTATTTGTCTGCCCAACAGTCCTTCCTTTGGGAATAACTTTTCTGTGATTCAGTGTGGTTTGGGCATTGCCCTCCCAGTGCAAAAGGGTGGGAATATGTCTCAGATCTGGCCAGTCAGATTCCCTTATTCCCTAACCTACAGTGATTAATCCAGAGATAGGCATATGGCACAAGCTGAGCCAACTCTTCTATGGAAGGTCTTCTCCTACTACTAGTGTTTATTGAGTGCTTACCCTGTGCTGGGAACAGTTTAAATGCTTCAGATGCATTATCTCATTTAATTATCATATAATTTGATAAGGTAATGCTATTATTATCACCCCTTTACAGATAAAGAAACTGAAGCAAAGATAGAGTAACTTGTCTAAGATCATACAACTAGGTGGTAGAGATAGACTGTGTAAGTAGGCAGTCTTGTCCCAGAGCTTGTGCTATTAACATGAAAGGAAAGACATACTTCCCTGCTCTAGGATTGTAAACTATAATGATAACATAACATAAGCTGGAACTGTAAGTGTCCACCTTCCCAGGCCACAGAGTGGGAGCTGTCTGCAGTAGAGGAGAATGAGGCCATATATTATGAAAAGAAGGGAAAGAGATCCTCATGATATGGTTTGAGTGCCTGGATCTAGGCATGCCTGAAGCTATTCAACTCACGGACTTTTCAGTTACATGGACCACTAAACTCCCTTTATTGCTTAAACTAGCTAGAGTTGGGTTTTTGTCACTTGCAAACAAGAGTCTTGACTAATACAGGCTTGTCTATAGGGTACTTCAGTATGCAGTGGGGAGCCTAGAGAAGATGAGAACAGGAGGAATGAGTCAGAATGTGTTAAAAGCAGGTTGGCATCCTACAACACGCATGCCATTGTTGTGGCATTCCACAGTGCCAGTTGTCCTTACCTTACTATTGTGCCCTGCTTCAGCTGACGGTCTATAAACCAACTGTCTCTGCACAGACACAGTCCACTGGCCCCTGGAGAGAAGTCTAAAGCTAAAGCAATGCAAGGCTATCATCTCACCAGGAGAAAATGTTTACTCTGCCTTATCAATACCTGGATTTATAGCATACTGCAAATAACCTGTAGAATGCTGGTTGAACACAAAAAGGCCACACCCAAGAAACTGTGAAAAAACAAGACAATTGCAAAGCTTGTGCTTTAAAATATACCTACGCATCTCCTTTAAAAGGTTGGGGGATTTGGCAATTGGATGGTTAGTTCGTCCCTCAGGAATAGCTAGACAGATTCAATAGTTATTCCACCTTTGACTAGTTTGAAGTGTCCTTTCTAGGTTCCTGCACTGCAGAGCACTGGGCCTTTGTGTGGCTTGGCCTTGAGGTTAATACAAGCGAAACTCTTAGAGCTGTATCTGGCACGTAGTAAGTGCTCATTAACCAAGCACCATTCTTTTCTTCTCTTCTTGGTTTTCCAAAGATTCTACAATACTGGTATTACCTTTCCAATTAAAAAAATTATAATAAGTTGCTGATTCTCCCCAAAGGAAGCACAAATTCTTTACTTGGAAATAATCCCCTGCAAAACTGGCTTTATGGACCAGAAGCAATTTCTAAACCTGATAACAGATTCTGTGGTGAAAATAAATGAGGAGAGCTTTAACAACTGTATGAACTACTGGGAGAAGCTCCAATCAATATTCCCACACATGGACAAGGGTTGAGCTGAAAAAGATTTTTAATTCAAAGGTCAAAGCTTGACAAACAGGCAGGGCATGGTGGTTCATGCCTGTAATCCCAGTACTTTGGGAGGCCAAGGTGGGTGGATCACCTGAGGTCAGGAGTTTGAGACCAGCCTGGCCAACATGGTGAAACTCCGTCTCTACTAAGAATACAAAAATTAGCCAGGCATGGTGGCAGATGCCTGTAATCCCAGCTACTTGGGAGGCTGAGGCAAGAGAATTGCTTGAACCAGGGAGGCAGAGGTTGCAGTGAACTGAGCACGCCATTGCACTCCAGCCCGTGCAACAAGATCAAAACTCCATCTCAAAAAATGAACAACAACAAAAAAACTAACTAGAGAAACTAAGGCAAATGAATGCCAAGAGTCACACAGCTGATGAATAACAGTGTTGTGATTCAAAGATCAGGTTGGGAGACCAGATGTGCTGGCTCACGCCTGTAATCCCAGCACTTTGGGAGGCCAAGGCAGAGGATTGCTTGAGCTCAGGAGTTTGAGACTAGCCTGGGGAACATGGCGAAACCTCATCTCTGCGAAAAAATTAGCTGAGTGTGGTGGCGCACCATTGTAGTCCCAGCTACTTGGGAGGCTAAGGTGGGAGGACCACTTGAGTCCAGGAGGTGGAGGTTGCAGTGAGCCAAGATCACACTACTGTACTTCATCTTGGGTGACAGAGCCAGACCCTGTCATAAATAAATAAATAAATAAATAAAGGAATAAAGATCAGGTTAGTACAATTAAATTGTGTCGGCCTCTTGGTCTCCCTTGACAATGAAATTAATTATATCCCTATTTTTTAGTGTGTTATAATCTGAGTTTTAAAATCTGAATTAATTATCATGATTTTCTCTGTCTTCCCATAAACTCATTTGAAAAGCAGAAAGTGCTTGGTCAGCAAGAACCTTCAGAACTTTGCAGCTGAAAGGAACTTTAGAAATCAAATAGGGGTGAGGAAGACTGGATTAAACAGATGTCTTTACCGTAGGCCTTCTCAGAGTCTTTGTTGTGCTAGCATGCACTTTGATTCTCCAATATATAACCTTTCTCAAACTTATTTGACAATGGAATCTTTTTTCCTCAAAATTATTAAGATCTTGAGGTGTCCTGAACACCATGTAGGAAGTGGTGTAATAAATCTCTAGAGTCCCATCCTGGGCTCACATTTTGTTCTGTAAATCCTAATTATGTCCCCTGTAAGCTGAGGCCTAGAGTGACAAATCCTTCATCTCAACTCCCTCACTACCCCGGGGAGGAGGGGAAGGCGGTTGTGGGGGGAATGGGAGGCCTACTGGGAACTCCAGGTTCCTATTCTCTCAGGCCCTCAGCATGTAGGGAGGGAGAAGCCAGAAACTGCAGCTGCCGCCCCAGGCCCCCAAACTCCATTCCCTTCACTGTAGCTTTGAATTCCTCCCCTGTGTAATTATAAAGTATGTGTTCAGTTATTTACTTTCCCTGTTCCATGCAGAGTGTGTTACTGAATAATACAGTTCACAAGTAAATCCAGCTTTTCTGCTGCAAGGTCTGAATTAAAAAGATTACAACCCTCTATCATTCCAGTTTTAAAAGAAACCACTACTTACGTAGCTTAAAAAAAAATGGAAACAATGGTTCTCTGTCCTCTCAGAAATGCAAGCAAAATTGTAGAATTAAGACGTTTACATGGATTTTGTTGTTTCTAACAGCCTTAAATTGCCTCATTTAGGAAGGGTAAAAAATAAAATGCCCATGTTTCTTGGATTTCCAGGAACTGAGTCTGGCAGCCGGTTCACTGTTGTCTTCTAGAATTTGAAGCAAGAAAAATTATAACCAAACTGGTGTCAATTTGCTCTATTTATCTTGGGAATTAACTTCAAAGCTTAATTGTCAGAGACAGTGACCTCTATACTCATGAAAATCCCCAGGGAATTACAAAAGCCGACTACTTGAGTGGAATGTGAATGTCATTCTGAGAACAGGCCTGCACAGCGCCTGAAGGAAAATGCTTAGCCCAAGAAGGATGGAGCTGACCCTACAAGCTTCTGTACTTCATTTCTCAACACTCAGATCAAGTTCCTAACCCATGGCTTCTGTCTGACCCATGTTTCTGCCACTGAGCTGGTTCCAGAATTGCCTGTGGATGTTCCCTGCCACAGAGAGATGAGGTATTCTTGAAATCGGCTGAGCTCAAGTGCAACCACTGACACCACTCCACTCCTGAAGACTTCCAAGGAGGTAGTGCAGTGGCCAAGGGATGAGCTGAAGTAGTTCTGCTTGTGTAGGAAGGCCCCTGGGCAGTGTTTTGTCTGGAAACTTCCCCTTAATCTGGCAGAATTTGGAACAAATGTTTGGCTGAAACCATATACTATCAAATTAATAGAACAATTGTAGGATAGAGAACAATAAGTCAGAAAACAAAAATGCAAGCATACAGCTCATAAAGTCTACTTTATGGAAGTAAGTAGAATGCTGAAAAAGTACACATTGTGCTCCGTGGAATAACCACTCCTACCCCCACCCGGCCTGCTCCAGCCTGATCCCTCATGCACACACTTACCTTATAACAAAAAGAAGAGGAGAAGAAAATCATTTGAGCAAATAATGTCTAAGCCTCTGCTGTGGTCAGTGGTAAACCCAGATACTCAGCAGATAACATCATGGTTGTAATGAGGTAACAGTGAACAGCCAGGAGAGGCACTGGCTTTTGGTAACAGCCATTTTTGTTAAGTACAAAACACTTTGCTGACTGGCCCCGCCCTAAATCATTGCCTTGTAAGAAAGGAGCCCTGTCAGAACCAAAACAATCATGCTGTACTAGATGACTCTCTGGAATACACAACAATCTCCTTTCCTGGATATGTCAGTGCAACTTAAGAGCTGGGAACTGTGGTTAAGTATACTTTCTTTTACTCTAAAAGATAGAGCTCCTTAATTGATTTCGCCTTGACTAAGGAATGGTCCCTCTTGCTCCAGGAATGTTGTTCCTTTTAACCAAAGCACAATTTTGGGATGGACTTTAATGAAATGATGAGGTAAGCGGAGACTTGCAGTTAGCAAACCAGATAATCCAAATAAATTCTGGTAGTCAGATACCGAAGCCAGATCAACCAAATGCCTGGATCCCCAATTGATCTAAACAGGCCTCCAGGATAGTTCACTCCTGATGGTAACAAAAATTAACAGTGGAAAATGGAAGAGAGAATTTGGGAATCATGCAGAGTTTATCATCTCAGATTGGGAGCAAGTGAGAATCCAATGAAAGGGGAAAAAAATTAAGAGAAGATACTATGAGTAGGAAAACAGTTTTTATGATTTGGCATCTAAGAAAAACAAGGTAGTTGGGAGCAGTGCTTACTGTTTTCTAAGATTTATCTATTCTTAGTTATTCCTAAGCAACATTTTGGATCAATAGTTCTCAAACAGCCAATTTAAGGATCCATGAAGGCTAGTCATTGGAGGAGGTCTTTAAATATCAATAGCTGGATTCCCAGATCTAGCTCTAGAGCAAGTCAAGTATATAACCAGGGAAACAGTACTCCCCAGGTTTAGTAGATAAACGCTCGACTTTCAAAAACATTTGGATAGGAAGAGATAAGCAATAGGAAGCCATTGTAGGTGTTTAATGAATCAGAGGAAAGTGATTTAAAAGGGCTTTAAGGAAATTATCTAGCAATAGAGGCACAGTGGCCTGGAGTAGTTCTTTCCAAATTTAGTCTATAGGCAAATCACCAAGGGAACTATCTTGTTAAAATTCAGATTGTCATTCAGGAGGTCTGCTGCATTACTAAACAGCCCCCAGGTGAGGCCAATGCTCCTGGTCCTCCAGCCATACTTCGAAAAGTTAGGCCCTGGGAGGACAGCTGGGGTTGAATGGAATTCTGGTTCTCAGAGGCTATTGATATGGCCAATTACTCTGCTGGAATCAAGTCACCACTTTTTCCCAGAGCCAAATTCCAGCTTCAATCTAGACTGTTACCTGGTCATAAGAGAAAGAACCTTTTGCCTGAAATCAGGAGCCCCAGGTCTGTGCTGTGGAAAAGTCAGCTAGTTTGAGGAAATTACTTTCCTCCTGAGCCTCTGTGGCCACATAGGTAAAATGAGAGACCTGGGTTATATCATCTCTAAACTACATTCCATGATCCTAAATCCTCTAACTCCAACACATACAATGGGGTCAGACCAAGTTACGTGGCCTTTTGTAACTCTGCAGGTTATTAGGTATTGTATTCTAAAGAGTCAGCATGAGTATTTTACAACCTTTGGTATGTTTGTTGTAAAACATACATGACCTTCCTATATATCAGTTGTGTACATTACTATTTAGACATGTAATAACACCCTAAAAAGGGGAAATACATTTGTATGTGGGGAGTTGATAAAAGAAAATACTATTGTATACAGACTGAAAAACATTATCCTTTATTTTTAAAATATTGTAAGCACTGGCATAAACAAGGCATAGCTTACAGATGTGTGTAAATCTGCACAAATTGTGCACATTTACTATTTGGAGGGGGAAAATGGATTTTAAAAGTTGTTTGGACTATATGTTCTTTTTCTTTTTAGCAGAGTGGGGAGTCAAAAGAATTGAATTACAGGGTAGAATATAAAATATCTCCTTTAAGGAAATAAATGTGTAATAGGAACTATCTACCCAATTCTCTCAGGCATGGGAAGCCCTCGGGGCTCATGTAAATTGTATATAAGTATGTCTTCAGTGTCACTCCAGATGTTTTTTCAGGGAAATAATCCCTCTCCCCATATATTGGCATCAATACCCTGCATGTAACCTCCATACTCAAACTTGCCCCAAGCCAAGCAGCATCCTGAAGAGTGACTCCAGGTGAGACTGGGGAGCTCTAGGCCCTTCCTGCCACCCTCCCTCCATACCTGGAAGATCATGTTACTAAATATACTTCTAGGCTTGAAAGAGAGAATAGAGCCTGTAAATATTAACGCAGGACAAGGCTCAGAAGCAAAGTTAACCCACCAGGCAGAGAGGTCAGGCCAGCACAATTTTAAATGGTAATTAATTCTCTCCACACTTATCTTTAGAGATTGTCCTTGGGCTCTGGCTGAGCAGGGCCTTCCCTGCTGTGTGTGGGGTCTGCTTGCAGTTTTGACTCTGCCCCTCTGGGGAACCCAAGCTGCACATTTTTTCCTGCAGCCTCTGACTATGAGGTTATATTAATAAAAAGGCCATTCCTGCCTTTAGCAGTTGCCGACCAAGTCTCCTTTATATAGCAACAGAGCCAGGAAGAATCCAGGGCTTCAATACAGGGACTTTTCCACTAGTATATACTGTTTTGTCTTATTTCCTATTCCATCTTCCAAGGAAAAAATGAAGTGCTGCTGCAGAAGACCCAGTCACTAGGCCCACCTGACACCTAGTACATATCTGACAAAGGGAATGCTGCCATGTGGTACAAGTGGCCTTCCCCAACAATCCCCAGCCAAGTTCCTGAAACCTCTTTTTTCCAAGTCCGACCCACCTTCTTTGTTCACACCTCCCCACTCTAAGAAGAAAGCTGCATATCAGCAGCCACAACTAAGAGTGAACAAAAAGGGGCAAGTAGTGGCAATATGCTCAGGAGTTCCAAAGTAGAATCCTGCCAATGCATATAGTGCTTAAAACCATAAAAGCAGCAAAGGTGTCAGTGAAAACTATCTAGAACCAATGACAGTGATTATGGTGCCAACACATATAAGATGACATATATAGGCCGGGCACGGTGGCTCATACCTGTAATCCCAGCACTTTGGGAGGCCAAGGTGGATGGATCACCTGAGGTCAGGAGTTCAAGACCAGCCTGGCCAACATGGTGAAACCCCATCTCTACTAAAAATACAAAAATCAGCCAGGTGTGGTGGCATGCTCCTGTAATCCCAGCTACTCAGGAGGCTGAGGCAGGAGAATAAGCTTGAACCCAGGAGGTGGAGGTTGCAATGAGCTGAGATTGTGCCACTGCACTCCAGCCTGGGCAACAGAGCAAGACTCCATCTCAAAAAAAAAAAAAAAAAAAAAAGATGACATGACATATATAAAGAACAAAGCACAAGGCCCAGACATCCTATGACTGAAACTGTTGGTTGTCTCCCTATAGCCATTCTCCTTTTCTTCAGTAATAGAAGTCTGAATTTAAGCTGGGCACATGACTACCCAGGGTAAAGACTACATTTCCTAGCCTCCCTTGCAGCTAGATATGCCCGGTGACTAGGTTCTGCTTTCTTGTGGAGTCTCCTTAGAGGTGGGGGGTGCAGGGGCTTACCCTCCTTCATGCCTTCCTTCTTGCTATGGGTCAAAATGCAGCTATCTGGGACCACAAAGTAAGAGTCATGGCTTGAAGTTGGTGAAACCACATGATAGAATGAGCCCAAGTACCTGATAATGAAGAAGCTATCCACCATATTGATGCTGGCTTGTCTATATTTATGTGGGAGAAGTCAACTTCTCTGTTGTTTAAACCCATGTTAGTTTGGATTTTCTGATACACACAGCTCAATTGTATTTTAATACAATCTCCTTCCTCAATGCCTCATACATCAATAGCATCCCCAAATTAATTGCATCATTATTTCATTAGAGAATAGCATCCAAAATAATAACTTAGAAGCTTAAAACAACCTATTCATTATAGATTCACTCCATGTATTCTCTAATTGCAATTAAAACAAGATTATAATAAAATATAATGCACGGTACTGTATTCCTACTTTTCAGTAAAAAATGAAAATGTAGACATTTTCTCTTGGTAAAAGTCTTACTGTCAAAGCAGAAGAGTAACTTTTTCTCTAACATTTGTTGCAACAGCTTAAATTGTATACTCTTGATAACCAGATAATAGGTATTGAGTCAAATTTCTTCCCCTTGGTCTCCTCTCCAACTTCTTACATGGATAGGAGGAATAATTTTGTAAGGTCAGTTCATGTTAATGGGTAAGAAAAAGTCATAACCACTAAGAGCATTAATATGGATCCATGTTATTTATTTATTTTTTTTTTTTGAGGTGGAGTCTCACTCTGTCGCCCAGGCTGGAGTGCAGTGGCGCGATATCAACTCACTGCAAGCTCCACCTCCCGGGTTCACGCCATTCTCCCACCTCAGCCTCCCGAGTAGCTGGGACTACAGGTGCCTGCCACCACGCCCAGCTAATTTTGTTTTTGCACTTTTAGTAGAGAAAGGGTTTCACTGTGTTAGCCAGGATGGTCTCGATCTCCTGACCTCGTGATCCACCCACCTCAGCCTCCCAAAGTGCTGGGATTACACGCGTGAGCCACCATGCCTGGCCTCCATCCATGTTATTTAACCCTCAGAATATCCTTAATTTGCAGATTCAGACACAGAGGGTTCAACAAGCAACATGACTTGCCAAACATAATAGAGCAATTAACTAGGGATCTTAGATCCAGGTTTTCTGATGCATACGATATCATAATTGCCTATTTACTTGTACATCTTCCCAGTAGACCATAGCTCCAAATTCATTATTGCATTCCCAGTACCTACCACAAGGCCTGCCATACCAAACATCCTCAATAAATGCATATTAAATGAATTACCAACTCTAAAATACCACTCTGCTATTGCTCCCTTGCTCTGCAAGGGTTCTACAAACCAATGCCCTTAATATATTCCAGGTCACTCCCAGGCCATAAGGCTTGTCAAGAGAATGTGGTCAAGGATGAGACAGAGGGGGAGCAGGACTAGTGAACACACCCATATGACACACTTGTTCTCCACACTCTCCTGGGCCTGGGCGGGCCCACCACGTAGGGCATTTGGATGTATGCCTCATGGCCTGGGAGACAACTTGCACTTAGTGTACTTTTCCAGGAAAAGAAAAAGACAACCATGGTCTAACACATTAGAAACACTGCTGCCTGGTGTTCTGACATCAGAGCATCCACCCAGTTTGATTCCTGGAGGCAAGCCCACTTGCAAAGCATGGGCCAGGGATGGTATGTGGGAAAGGACAATGGAAGAGGGGTTTGGTGACTGAAAAGTGAAGTATGTGGATAAGACATGCAGTGTGAGCAGACACGGTGAAGTGATTCATTGAAGTTTTCTGTGTTTTGGGCTCAGAGGCAAAGATAACAGAGCTCATCACTTCTTGTAAGACCAGTATTCTTTGAAACTTTGATCTGAGCTGGTCCTGCTCCAAATTCTCCCAAAAAACTATGAGGATGGGGCCAATCTAGCTTTCTGCCACTTCCCTTACTCCTCCTCCAGCAAGTGTGCCAGAAGAAGAATGATTCGTTTTTTCTCTGTGGCTCCTTACAGTCAGGAAGTGAGAATCAGCTTGAGTGAGCTATGGTCACCAATCACAAGGAATCTACAGTGGAATTATCACCTGGCATGATGTGAAATAACATCATTATAAAATGTTGTCTTCCAGTTGGAAAGCCAGAAGTTAAGCCTGTGCTGGCATTCACTTTCTACTAAATGGGCTGGCTTAAACATTGATTTTCTCTCCTTGACTTATAAAAATGACTAAAAATGTAAGAGAGAATTCAATAAATGTTTTAAAGATTGCCATTAAATACAAATACTTTAACAATTTAACAAAACCAAGGGGATCCAACCTTAAAATTCCACCTTCCTTGTCGTCACTTCTACGCCCAAGTCAGGATGAAAGTTCAAGGTTTCAAAAAATAGCACAATTTCCTCTTACCTGGTACATAGTAGACACTCAAGAAAACTGTTGAAAAGGAATTGTATGTGCCTTATGAGTTGGTACTTCACAGGATTTTTAGAGTTGGCTTGACTTGGATTAGATTCAAGAATACTGTATTAACCCTCCAGGGGAATATTCACAGGCAAACGGCTACAAGGATATACTACATTTTCCTTTGCTAAAACTTGTATCTGCATTCAAATATTGGCCTTGGCATTTCCTAAGGGCTGGCTGCTTCGAATGTTACTATATCAAACCATCTGCACTGGGAAGCAAAATTCTGTTAAGAAATAGAATCACTGGTAATAAAGAGATTACCACATTCCTGACCACTGTAACATCTTATATTTTGAGAATCCCCATAAGAAAAGGTCACTTGAAAATAGCAACTCTTTGTCAAAGTGGAGATCATGAATACTTTTGTACAATTTATGACTATGGTCAGTAGGAAAATTCATTTTTGTTTATATGCATTTTCAGTGGCTTCCCTGCACTGACTCACTAAAATTAAAGCTTAAAAAAAAAACTAAAAAACTTGAAAATAGATGATGACAAGAGGCTTCTAGTTAGACGGGATTTTTGGGAGGCAAAGTGCCTTCTATTGTTCACTGCCCAAAACTAGAAAATCCTGAAGGGAAGCAAATGGTCCAGTGGAGGCAGCTCTTTGGCTGAGGAGAGAAGTTCAAGTGAAGGTCCTAGAGAGAAAGTGCAAAGTGAACAATCATAAGGGAAGTTGACTTGGCATAAGAAGACTAGACAGTGCCAGTGTCATTCAGATTTTTAGTTGGGGGAGAAGGGAGACAATTTTATACTCCCTCAAGAAGAGCAAAGGGACTTGATTCCATCTTAAGGTGACAAATCAGGACGCCAATGCTGGATGCACTTGAAGGTGGAGAGCTAGGCAGATGGAGGCAGCAGGAAGCAGGGTGGGAGCCAGTGTGCACCAAGTGGGTGAGGGGAACATGTGAGTCAGTTCCAGCTGTCCTCAGACCTTCCTGCCCAGCCTCAGGGTAATCCAGGGGTACAGCGACTCTGAGCCCTGGCCCACCCGTGGTCCCTCGGATTGTCTCACTCCCTCACCCCTAGTGTCATGCACTCTGACCTATTGCAGGGAGGGTTGGCAAGATGTGGGCAATGTGTGTCAAGATGTGTGTGGAAGTGTGTGCAGTAGACACACAGAATCCCTAAAATGTGATGAAAATAAAAGAATGACATTGGCACGGACAAGGAAGGCAGGCAAGTGTTAAAAATAGTTAGAAACTGTAAAATGAGGTGCGACATTTCCTGAAATCAATCAGATCTAGTATTAGATAATAGTAATTAACAACAACTGGCCGTGAAAGAAGGCACCCGCACTTTCCCTCCATTGCTCTCCCCACCATCTTACGCCGACTCCTTGCGGGGAGGGGTAGAGCCTTGTTCCCCTAGGTATCCTAAGCACGTTTCCAAGTACTTGAAGGTGCCTTTCGAAAGTCTGATGAATGAGAAATAAGTGAGCGAGTGAATGAGTGAATAAGCTGCCTAAAGCAGATGCGTTTATGCGTGCATTCTCTCGAGTGAAGGAAGAAGGAAGAGGTAGGGACGGAGCAGGAGAGAGAGCACGCGCGGGAAAGATAAATCGCGCCCACTCGCGATGGACCCCAATGTCAATCTGATCTAGGTTAGTGGTTCTCAAACTTAACCACGCATCAGAATCACCTGGAGGGCTTGCTCAAACACAGATTGCCAGGCCCCACTCCCAGTTTCTGACTTAGTAGGTGAGGCCAGAGAGTTTGCATTTCTAACAAGTTCCAGATGATGCGAATGCTGTTGGACCACACTTTAAGAACCGCTGCTCTAGAGCGTAACTCGGACCTATCCCAGCGTCCCAGGGAAGCGAAATCTGCAGTGGGAAATGGAATGTCCAAGGCAATCTTCAGCCGGCCTTTTAAAAACAAGTCCGGAGACGGGAGGGTAGCGCTGCTCAGCTCCAGCCAACTCACTGCCGCGTAGGAACGGAGGTCATCGGAAATCAAGATTTCCGTTTGAATTTTCCCAATGTTTAAGCGTTGGCAAGTGCGTTGAAAAACACACACAACATGAAAGCCTAACGAAAATATAGGTTTGCAGACCGTGCCCTAGTCTTTTCCGAGGATGTTCTTTTCTGTCATCCATCGTCCACCCAGGTTGAGCACGACAGCCGGGCCAGTCCCGCCCTGGGCGGTTGGGGCCTTCCCAGAGGGGCCCCGTGCGGAGAACCCCCCTCTCCCCGGATGTGTCTGGGGCCTGTCCTTCACTGCGATGTAGTCAGTAAACCTGGTCTTCCTTGTCACGGACACTGACGCGCTTGGTTCGAAAAGCACCATGAATTCGAAGCAGCCTTGGACGCCGGATCATGGGCGTTGGCCTGGCTCTCTCCGACGAGGCAAACTGCAGGAGATCCCCTTCCCTGGAGTCACCGGAAGACGAAAGCACGCTCTGTGCCCGCGCGCCCTGGGAGCCCGCTCCTACCCCCTTGGCGTGCGGCGCGGGCCTGGAGACCGCGGAACCCGAGCCGTATCCAGCTTGTGTAGGAGCCGGTCCGCTCCTCCGCCCGCTCCTGCCCCGGGACCATCCTCACGCTCCAGGGTCGCGGAGGCATCTTGCGACTAGCGAGGGGCTGACGGTGGCCTGGGTGGCCTTGCCCTGGCTCTGGGCTCCGCCGCTGCGGCAGCCGAGGGCCTCACCTGGGAAATCCAAACCCGGGCTGGACCTGGGCTCAAGGAAGTTTCTGTCCCCAGGCTAGACCACCCCGGCGACGGCCACGCAACTTGTCCTGCGACCCCGTGCTCGGCCTTCCTACTGAGCTCCCCTTCCCTGTGACTCAGTGCCTCGCAGGCTGGTGGCCGGAAGGGTGCCTGAGGCGGGCTGGCCCGGCCCGATTCCGGGTGGCGGGGTTCCTGGAGTGAGGAGCGACCCTCAGCTCCCGCAGACGCGGGAAGGCCCCCGCGCCATCCGTGGGAGTGGGGCAGCCTGTCTGCACGCGGTCCCCTGGGAAACCCCGCTGCATCTCCCTCCCGGACAAGGTCCCCGGCCTTGGAATCTGCGCCGCCCCGCACGGGACCGCCTGCGAACTCCCTGCGCTGGGGTCAGAACTGGTGTCTTTCTCCTCCTCTGGGGAAGTCAAGGCAGCCCAGAGTGGCGTCGTGGGTCCGAAAAATCCGTCTCAGAAACCCACCAGGAGAAAAGGCTCTGGGGTGGGGGGCACCATGTGGGGCTCCCACAAAGGACCCGACGGTGGGTGTGGAGAAGCTTATTGGCCCTGATAATAGGCCCAGGCCCTCTCCACAGGACCCCTACCGCACACGCGACTCTTTCTCTGCAGCAAAGGGGCTCGGGCCCAGGTACAGGGAGCCGCTGGGCCGGCGGGGCAGCTGGTGGCCAAGCCCTCAAGCCGCGGAGCCTGCCGCCAGTGTGGCCGCCCCCTCAGCCCGCGCCACGCAGAGCGCGGCCGGTGCCTCCAGGGGGCGCTGCGGCCCTTCCCGCCGGCTGCGGACTGCAGCCCGCGGCTGCGCTTTGCCAACTCAGCCCTGCTGAGAGCGCGGGCGCTGACTCGCTGTTTTAAAAGATAAAATTCTTAGCCTTTTGCCCTTTCTCCGCACCCTCGACTCGGCCTAGTACACGCAATCCTCCTCTGGGTTCCCCAGGCGTCCTTGCTACTCCAGGGCCAGGGTGCACACACCCTGAGCAGAGCCAAGCTCCCTACTCCTCCAGGCTCTGGCGAAAAACGGCTAACAGTGCGGGAAGTTCAAATGCAAAAGGTCCCCGCCCCGCAGAGGCAGTGGAAGGCTGAGGAGAAGGGAGGCGAGTCCCCGGAGGCAGTGGCTGGGATCCCTGGAAAAAGATAAGGTTTCCATATTGTATTCTTTAAAGATTAAAAGTTTCTAGGATCCGAGTCCGAGTGGGAGAGGCGCGCGGTCCGAGTGGGAGAGGCTGAGAGTCAACTCCAGGGAAGTCTGTGTCTGACACCTGCTCGCTGCTTAGCTGGCAGAGCCTCCTGGGTGGGCCGGGGGGCAGGGGCCTGCGCTGCGCGCCCCCTCCTCCACCTCCTCCTCCGCGTTTCCTCTCCCTGGCCTTCATCCCGGCCTCCCGGGGCGTAAACTTGCAGCGGTTGGGGTTCAGGCAGCCGCTGCTCGCGCGCCCCTCGTCAGTTAGCCATTTCCCTGAGAGCGTCCTTGGTGTCGAAAGCTCAGAGCCGCGAGGACAGCAGATGACCAGGTCAGCGGAAATTTCAGAGCGAGCCAGCAGCTCAGGTCCCCGGGGCCGCGGCGGGAATGGAACGGCTCCGCGGAGACAGCCCCCGGGGCACAGCCGGGCCACTGCAGACTCCGGGACTTCCCTCTCCGCACACCCGAAACCCACAACTCGCCCGTGGGCCGCGTGGCCTTTCTGCGCCGAGGGCTGCTGGGGGCGGGCGGGGAGCCTGGCCGGTGACCTGCTCTTGGGTGGGCCCCGCAATGCCTGCGCCCTAGACGCCGGCCGGGACTAGGGGCTGGCTGGGTCTGAGCCTGGAGAAACACAAGGGTCAGCCCCCGGTGGGCGCAGAGGTGGCCCAGGAGGGCCCGCGGACGGTGCTGCGCTGCGCTCAGCCTCCTGGCCGCTCCCCGCGTCCGGCGCGCACCTGCCCATCGAGGCGGCAGGGCCAGCAGGAGGCCTAGGCGAGGCCGGGTCGCGCGGCATCCCCCAAAGCTGGAGCTCGCCGACTCTTCCCTACCTTTTCAAGCGACCGTAGTCGTGCCCAGAACGCCGGCGTGGCCCACACTCCATTTTGGAACTTCGCAGGCTGGCGTGGACGAAGTAAACACATTTATGGGAAAACCCCGGGGTTAGGAGGTTTGCGGAAAGAGGGAGCAGCTCGTGGGTGGTTGGAAATTCTGCCTACCCCTCGGGAAAACCAAACGGTTCTGCACCCAACGTACACATACTTAAGGGCGGGAAAGGTGTGAAGCCCGCTGCTGGGGAGTTGCCTCCCCTTTGATGAAAAGGAAGTGTGAAGCGTAGGAACGCTCTTCAGGTCACCACCCCGTGAGTGGGAGACTTGGGGAGTCTGAAAGAAGAGAAAGCTCCCTCCAAATCTCCCAAATTGGGAAAAGCTGCAGTAGGAATGAGGCAGTTGGAGAGAGAGGACCGCAGGCATCCCGCAGCTGAGGCTCAGGACTGATCTCTAAAATGAAAGCATCCCTATGGGACCCACCAGGGAAAACGTTAAAAAAAAAAAAAAAAAAATCTGAATGCTTAGGCATTCTGCTGCTTCCATTCTGAGTGTCAAATCTACTTTGAAGCAGTTAAATACAGCAGGATATTAAACACTCGAATCTCCGTTTCAAGCTCACTTTTTAATCTTTGCGAACTTAAAATTGGAAAGACAGAAAAAAAATCTGCGACCCCTGTTATGTTTTACCAAAGGAACGAAAAATTCTCTCCACCTCGGCATAAATAAAATAGAATTTTATCTTAATAAAATAATATCTGGGAGCTTCTGCCTGACTCCCCAATTACTGCTTAACCTTTTGACAGTTTTTAGCCTCTGCTTATATTTGTCTACTTCCCCGCACGATTATTTTTTGAATTGTCCTTTGGGGAGTCTCATCCAAAACCATCTTTCGACGGAACACCTTTGAATTGTACAGCCTCTTGGTTGAAGATCTACGTCCTCAAAGTGCGGGCTTGCCGTGGGGTAACGCAGATCCCCTCTGGCAACTCGTCTGGGACGAAGGGCGTTTTTGCTTAGTGTTGATCACGCAAATCACATCTGAAAAGAAGTTGCTTAAAATGGGTGTGTATCATTCCCTTCCTGTCACTCGGTCACCCCTATTCCAGAGAGGTTGAAGTGCTTTTTGCAGTTACACTCACACAAGACCAAACTTTTAGAAGGACCTGAAAAATGTATCACTGCACTTTGAATTCTGTTAACTTTCCTGGAGACTGAACAATGAACTCAATTTTTGCTGGGAATGAAGATGTAAATGTTTTGAAAAACTAGAATCGCATTTTCCTAAATTTTACAAATGATTGTTCTTCACCAATTCCAGATGGATTCTTTATTGTTTGCCAATGGGTTGCAGATGCCCACTCTTTTAACCAAGTTGGTTTACTGCGTATGAAATGAACATTTGCCGATTAAAGCTTAAATATTGGAAGAAATTTCTCCTGGGGCATTCCGCGCGTCTTTGCAATAATTACTAAATTAGTCAATTGCCACCTCTGTAAACAAACTTCGTTTAGAAAACAGGCGAAAGCAGACTACACATGTAGTCATAATTGACCAAAAGTATGTACAAAGCTGTTTAAAATTGGGGAAAGAGTGATTTATGCTGGAGAATGCAGTCTAGAACTGAATTATTTTACTCTACGGTGAAGGTAGTTGTATTGAACGTGTTAAGATGTGCAAATTAAGCCGGCGAGCGCACCAAATAAAACTATTAAATGCCCTTTGGGATTCTCTGTGGAGTCTTTGAGAGGCAGAGAAGCAGTTGTTGAGTTTCTATTGGTATAAGGAAAACTGGCAACGAGAAGAAAGGGGGTGGGCATTGTGTTTGTGTGTGAGTTTTGAACTGAGTCACCTACGGCTGCGTCTCTATAACAGGGAAACCTCGAGCAAACCTGTGCCTTTAAGACTCAGTTGCTATCCAAACACAAGTAAACAGAGTGGACCATTAGCAGACGCCGGGCGCGGAGGCGGAGCCAGGGCGCTGAGGGCCCCGCGCGGCGGCGGGACGCCCGCCCGAAGGGGAGGCGGGGCCGCTACTAAAGCCCACGACTCCCGGCCTGGGGCAGCCTGGGGAGGGACGCGGGCGGGGACGGAGCTCGGCGTGCTTGCTGCTGGAGGGTGATGGCCCTGCAAGGCTGTGGGCTCCGACCTCACCCGGAGTCGGCAGCGAGAGGTTCGCAGAAGACCGAAGTTCTGGGCGAGCGCTGAACGCCGGCCCCAAGCACGCCGGGTCTTTACACAGTCCGCGTCCACAGACTCTGACGAAGACGTGGATCTGCTCTCGCTTTAGCTGCTCGCGGTCCTCCAAATCATGTCCACGACTCCTGCGACCCCGCGCGGAAAAAAAAGTTTGCCAGGCGTGGACTCCATGACCTTTCCAAGCTGTGCGCCTCGCTGCCTGGACCGGGTCTGAGCGCGGCTGCCCAGGCTGACCTTTCTGCGGGAGGTGAGTGTTCGCTCTGGGAAGGGGCTGTAGCTGCCCTTTGGAAGGAAGGGTTTGGGGGTGCAAGAGGCGTTCAGATTCTCGGTCTGGTGTGCCCCAAGTTCAGATGTGAAAATAGATCATGGGGATGCAATCCCAGGGCACTGTATTTCTCACTTCCTTGGGTCCCTGGCACACGACTCCCAGCTAACACCCAGCCACACACATTTCTACATACTGTTTCTTAGTTTTGTTTGGGGATATTTAATCTAAGCGGTCAGCAAGACTTCTTATAAAAGCTGGTCTACGTACACTGAGATCAAACCCCACAATCCCATGGTGTTTCTGCCCCTGCCCTAGCAAGCCTGGGTCGACTTTTCCCGGGGCAGCCGCGGCAGCGCAGCGTGGACGGGCCCGGACAGCCGGTGCCTGCCCAGCCAGCGACGCTGAAGGCACATTTCAAGAGGGAAATAGTTCAGTCCTCGGTAATTTGTCAACCTTGTGCTGGCTTTAAAATTTTCCTCCCTCCTTCTAGTCCTGACTGAGGCGGGGGCCAAAAGCAAACTCCCCGGGGGCTTAAACGCTCGGATTCCTGAGAAATGGCAAGTGAGAAAGGAGTTGCAATTGTACGAAGAAGGAGCGAGAAAAAGGTGTTTGTGGAGGGAGCCCCGGATCTGTCTTCCTACCTGTTAGCCCAGAACAAAAGGGGGCTGGCGTTTCCCGAAGCGAAAGGGCGCAGACAGCCACTTTCTCTGCTAAACAAACTGCAGTCCTGGGCAGAACAAGAAAATTACTCACGCAGGGGGAGCAAGGGGAGCACAGAGAAACAGAACCTAGATTATGCGGAAGGCATCTTAATTTAATTAACTCCTTGGGAAGGCAGAGGCGCTCTGAAGGGGCAGGAACTTCGCAGCCGTTTCTCTATTCACCTGATACAGTCTGGCCCTAACAATCTGTCCTTTAACAATTTTTTTTCTTTTTAATGATCTTCTTTGATCTACTTAGTCTATAGCTCTCTAATTTATATAAAATTCTTCTGTGGTTTGGGCTGAAATTCAGTGAGCCTATCTATCCAACCATCAGTCATTTATCTCATATACAAGTGCACAGGTTTTAGCAGATGAACCCTGACTGTATATTATTTTCAGATAATTCAATGTAATATTACCATTACTACCAAAGAGTGAAACTCCTTATCAAGTTACTTCTTAACTTTTTTCTCCAATGTTTTGAAAGCTTCACTGAACTAAGTGTGTACACATCTCCCTTAGTGACAGCCAGTCAACTAAATTTTACAAAATTTCTCCACATGCCTGGAAATTCCTGTGAAGAAGACTGATGAAAGAAAAGTAGCCTCAGCTCCACCAACATATTTATGACTTTTCATTGGTTTAAGTTTCTTTCCTTGCAAAATTAAAAGTAACCAGTGGTCTGAAACGGGACGGTGGAGAAATGACAGCAGATGATGATCGCTGTTATTTCCTGAAAGGGAGTGTGGGAACTACAAGGCTCAGCTCTAGACAAAACGAAAGTACTTTAGGATCTCTGCATTCACTTAAAATACTTCTTTTGACATACATTTCCAGCAACTCAATGGGAGTGTGAAAATTTAACCATCCTAATTATTTGTGGCAAGAGCCATTGGTGGATATTTAAGGTTGTTCTGTTTGTAAAAGGGTTTCAAAAGGACCAATGGTTTGCTCTTCCGCTATGAAGAAACTATCTGCCCTACAAATTAAAACAAACAGTTACTATGAAATAGCACTTTTTTTTTTGTGCTAACATGAACCTGAATTATACTAGTCGTTAATTTCTGTGTTATAAACCATTCAGAGAAAAGGGAAAAAAGATGGCACTCAACTTTGTGGCAGTGTAACCTTTATGGCAGAGTTCGCTGTGCCTTTGGCATAGAAATCACAAGTCACAACAGTACTTTAGCTGACACCACTACCCCCCACGCCCGCTCCCCCCTCCCTGACACATACACTCTGTGGTGGGAGTTGTGCTTTGCCTCCTGTACTTATTTCTAAGAAATCTAGCCTGGGAATACACCCAAATAATAATTTCGGTTTCCTCTCTATGGGAAAGAGGTTGCTTTTCAACACGAAGGGAAAAATAATATTTTGAATCTCTGGAAAATCCTCATTACGCAAAGAGAAGGAAATAAAGGTATAATTTATTATTTTTAATTGAAAGGGAAAAATCAGATAGATTACCAGGAATGTTAGTGGAATCCTTTTTTCCTGCCTCCCTAAGAGACTTGCCACCGAGCAAAAATGAATCGTGATTTGTGGTGGGAAAGTTGATTACTAATGGGGGTTTGCAGTTGCGGTTGAATGGTCTGACTGAGACCCTCTGACTGTTACCCACCTCTCGTTAACTCCTAGCCTGAACTCCCAGACCGCATACCACCAAGCAGAAGCGATTCGTTAATAAATCTCTGTCCCGAGCCCTTACAAACAGAGGAAGGTGTGGGCCCTGCAGAGGCAGCCAGATCCTGCCTTGCCAGAGCGCTCTGTCATTAGCGTAGCCCCCTAAGTCTGCTCACAGATGGAACCACAGGCAATACTTCATAACGCGCTGGAGAGGACAACTCAGGCGCAGGAAGGAGTTGGGTGGGAAGGGAAGGCTGGAGTCTCTCCTGCCTTCCCTCTGGGTTCAAATGCCAGGCTTGGCGGTTGGTGGCGCAGACTGGGAAACGTGCTTAGCTCTGACTCCTACACCTGGGGGTCTGCCCTCAGAGGGAAGGCCCTGGTCCCCCGAACTGGCAGAACTCCTTTCTAAAAAGGGGCTGGTAGTGGGAGAAGGTGGGCCCACCCTGAATGTAGGTGAGGTAATCCCGAGAACCTGCGTCTGAAATCAGACTTGTGTTGCCATTGGGAGCACGGAGAGAGGGGAAGCGCCCTGCTTAGGCCCAGGCCGGGCGTCCTGGTGGCGGGACCGCAGCCGCACTCACCTCCAGGCCAACGGACAAGGTTCCTGCAAGCCAACAGGGCCACCCTGTGCTTGGCCTACTGCAGCTCCCCTGCAGCTCCTTTCCTCTCCCTCCCCGGAGCACTCTCCTCTCTCCTCTCCCCTCTCTTCTCTCTCCTCTCTAGTCTCCTGGGGCATCCCGGGTGGAGGGATGTAGGGGTCGCTCCTCGGTGCCAGGCCGGGAAGCAGCTCAGGCCTCCCAAGAGCTTGGCGCTCAGTCTGGGAAAAGGGGTTCCTCCGGCCTCAGGGACGTTCTCCGCCCCCACCCCACCCCCTGGGAGCCTGAACCATCTGGAAGGGATCTTGGTCGGGGGCTGGGAGGAGAGGCCCTGGATAGGAGGAGGGGGCGATTCTAGGCCGAATCCAGCCCCCGAGGTGTCACTTTTCTTTCCTGCGGCCCGTCACCGCTGATAAATGGGGCTGAGGGCAGAGGAAGGAAAAAGAAAACCTCCGAGGTCAGTGCTGCGAGGTGAGCCCCTCCCAGGGCCCTCTGGCCCAGGAGGATGAAGCGCGCCGGCTTCGCTCTGGCACGCCGGCTTGCAGTCCGGGTAAGCGCGGGAAAGGCGGCCTCAGGGCGCGGCGGCAGCGCAGCGCATGGGATCTCAGGACCCATCCGTTAACCCACCGTTCCTGGGAGCTCCGAGGCGCAGCGGCGACAGAGGCTCGCCCCGGCCTGCCAGCATTGGCGTTGCGGTTGACTGAGCTTCGCCTGACAGGCTTGGGGAGGGTGGGCTGGGCTAGGTGCTGCCCCGCTGTCCGCCTTTCGTTTTCCCGCGACCGAGGGGTCTTCTGCTCCGTATCTGCCTAGAGTCTGAATCCGACCTTCCTTCCTTTGGGCGCCCGCTCGCCAGCGGAGCACTTCTTGTTCTGGCCCAGGGCTGATCTGCACGCGGACTTGAACAGGTGCCACGCGGCCCCTCACGGCTTCTTTCGGGGAGTCTTGGAGTCGGGTGGGGAGGGAGACTTAGGTGTGGTAACCTGCGCGGGTGCCAAAGGGCAGAAGGAGCAGCCTTGGATTATAGTCACGGTCTCTCCCTTTCTTCGCTGCCATTTTTAGGGCTTTCTCTACGTGCTGTTGTCTCACTGGATTTTTGCCGGAGCCCCACGACCTCCCGCCTCTGATTCCTGGAAGAAAAGGGTGGTCCCCTCAGCCCCCCAGCATCCCGGAAAATGGGGAGCAAGGCTCTGCCAGCACCCATCCCGCTCCATCCGTCGCTGCAGCTCACCAATTACTCCTTCCTGCAGGCCGTGAACACCTTCCCGGCCACGGTGGACCACCTGCAGGGCCTGTACGGTCTCAGCGCAGTACAGACCATGCACATGAACCACTGGACGCTGGGGTATCCCAATGTGCACGAGATCACCCGCTCCACCATCACGGAGATGGCGGCGGCGCAGGGCCTCGTGGACGCGCGCTTCCCCTTCCCGGCCCTGCCTTTTACCACCCACCTATTCCACCCCAAGCAGGGGGCCATTGCCCACGTCCTCCCAGCCCTGCACAAGGACCGGCCCCGTTTTGACTTTGCCAATTTGGCGGTGGCTGCCACGCAAGAGGATCCGCCTAAGATGGGAGACCTGACCAAACTGAGCCCAGGGCTGGGTAGCCCCATCTCGGGCCTCAGTAAATTGACTCCGGACAGAAAGCCCTCTCGAGGAAGGTTGCCGTCCAAAACGAAAAAAGAGTTTATTTGCAAGTTTTGCGGCAGACACTTTACCAAATCCTACAATTTGCTCATCCATGAGAGGACCCACACGGACGAGAGGCCGTACACGTGTGACATCTGCCACAAGGCCTTCCGGAGGCAAGATCACCTGCGGGATCACAGGTGAGGCGGGCAAAGAGGATAGCTGGGAGAGGGAAAGCGAATTTGTCCTGGACACACCGAGTCCTGATAGACATTCCAAGTGTCATTATAATGCCCTGTGATCTAAAATACACCCTCAGTCACGCTCCCCAGCCCGATTCAGCTAATTCCCAACATCTACCCTTTCTTTCCCCCAGCGGCTCTTGCTATGTTCTTGTTTGGAATGAGGGAGGGCCTTTCCTCAGTCTTGGACAGGAACAATCCGTTGGCCTTAGTCCTGGGATGGTTATCCTATCTCCTCCTAGTGCTGTGGGGAGTGGTGCAGGAAGAACCCAGGGACCCTAGGGTGCCGGTCCTGGCTGCAGTCGGGCTACTTCTGTTGGGTTTCGTCCCTCCCCTCACCCCCCACCCTCCACCCAGGTGCGCCCCAGAGCCTGCCATGGGGACCTTTCTTTTAAGCTGTATTTGTCGGTTGAGAAGGGGAGGAGGTCTTGAGGTCACCGAATTTACAAACAGCTCCCACCTCCCTTCCGCGATCTTAAACTCTGCATTAATACAAGGCAATTGAGGACATGCAATAATGTAAGTGTTATCATTGGGTAAAAACTTCTCAGGAGTTGGGGAGACCTTTTTAGGGGTATCTTTTCTGGACTCTACCTGCTGTTCCCCAGAGATGAGACTTCTGTACCCAACCGACTTCTGTAACACCTCCGAGGCTGTTAAGGGATTCACTAAAATTAGCACCTCTAAACGGCCTTGCCTTACATCCTGATTTGGCCAATTTAAATCCCAGAGAAAACCATGGAGGCCAAGAAAGGCCCGTTCAGCGGGGTTTCGAGCTCCAGAATACACCAGAGAGGGCGATCAAGTGTAGATAAAGCCTGCGGGCTGGTGAATATTTTGAAGAGAATCAGTTGAGATTAACCATAAACAGAATTACACAGGAAAAAAAAATCTAAAAACGTAAATGAAAATCTTGTTTCTTTTGTTCTTCCACGACTTCCTTTTAAGTAATTGCTAAAAGTAACTCTTCACCATGGAGCAAAGTTATTTCAATGAAACCTTATATTGATTTTCAGATATATCCATTCCAAAGAAAAACCCTTCAAATGTCAGGAGTGTGGGAAAGGATTTTGTCAGTCTAGAACTCTGGCAGTTCACAAAACTTTACACATGCAGGTAAGTTTGTTTTCTTGTTTAAAAACAGTGGCTGGTTCGTGTTATCATTACTGCTTTGAAAAAGGTGTTCAATGGCAGACTCTTTCTCTTAAAAGGCTCTATTTAGATTAGTTCTCTAGGTGGGGAAAAGCAACACTTGATTTCTTTAATACGTAAAATTAATCTTATTTAACATAAAGCATTTTTATATTTTTCTCAAAAAACAGGCCACTTTGATTATCATAAATCCTAATTTTAGAATTTTTTTCATCCAATCTGTCCTGCATTTAAAGCTTTCGTGTTTAGGAGGAAATAAAGGTAATTTTGATAATGGAGGCATAGTGAAATCCCATACGTTCTCTTTCCCAGGGGCCTCATAATTTGTAGCTTTCAGGACATTGAGGAATAGTTTAGTTTTCCAGCAAAGAGGAGCCTTATTACCCAGGAGAATGTTGTTCCTTAAGAGAGGATTAGAGTTTTTCCTTCCCCCTTTTCCTGCCTATGACATGGTGATGAAATGTGAAGAGCTGGAAATCACAAAGCCCACCGAGGTGGCCGCGGGTCTGCCTCCGAAGTTATCAGTGTAATCGGGCCTCTGTGTATGCCTGCACGTGTATTTTCATGATTGGAGGATTAGGAGCACAGATTTGTTCCTGCAAGTCTCCTCTTTTGTTGTCATGCGAGTGTTATGTTAACGCTTGTGATAACGATAAGACAGAAACTATTGAAAAGGGTGCAGTGGTGGTGTGAAGGATTAATCCTTTGCTTGCTTCACATCTGAACAGGAATCTCCACACAAATGTCCCACATGTGGAAGAACCTTTAATCAGAGAAGTAATCTGAAAACTCACCTTCTCACCCATACAGACATCAAGCCCTACAGCTGCGAGCAGTGCGGCAAAGTGTTCAGGCGAAACTGTGATCTGCGGCGGCACAGCCTGACTCACACCCCGCGGCAGGACTTCTAGAGAAGCCCAGGATCTGTCCCCTGCCGCCGCTGCTTCCCTCCCCAGACACCTCTCCACGTCTCCTACCCGGGGGGTCGCATCCCTAGCCCTTCACTGACCCCAGCTCTTCCCTTGCTGCAGCCGCACTGCAGCTCCAGGGAGTTAACTCTTCTTCTGGGGGACTGAGAACTGTAGAAAGCCACACACTACATCCCTTCACAAAGAGTATATGCTAGTTTCTTGTAGATATTCACAGCTCATTTTAGAGCTCTGTACATAATGTTGTGGGTCTTTGTTTTGTTGTTTTGTTTGTTTTTGGATCTTGTTGGATGCACCTAGATATGGAAAATGGAAGCCAAATTTTATCTTTAAAGACTGTATTTTCAAAATAAAACTTTTTCTTGTTTGTTTCAACACTCCTGCAAAGGTGTCTTGCTATTTAAATGCTGTTTTTCCTCTAGATTCTGGAAGAGTGGGCTGCCTCTATAAAATTCAATACTGAAGGGCATTCTTTATCCCTAGGTTTAAAAAATAAGATTTCTCAGAATCTCATTCTGCAACTTCAGCCCTTCCCTTTCTATATGGTGGCTTTTTGGAATTAGACAGCTGGGCTGCTGCTTTGTTTTTCAAAGATATTAAAACATTGATGCCCCTGAGGTTTTATCCCCTTTTGTTTATTTCAATGACTTGTGTATTATTCCTTCAGATAAATGCAATATCTTAATACAACATGCAACTTCCATGGCTGTCCCACTTGAAAGCACCGGATGGGAAGAAGCAGGAAGCATAGAAGAGGTGGGAGCTTCTTGCCACTTCATTTTTGAAAAGTCCTTGGCCTATTGTCACAATTTATGATGGGCAACTTCTCTTACCATTAGACTTTGAACACTATGATTTATCACTGTAGACAGAGACTTTATCCTGTCTTCAGGAGAGAAGTCTAAAATCCTACAGAAGAGTACAGGAAGATACAACCTTCAAGAAGACGGGAGAGAAGAGGAGAAAGGAGAAACCACTTAGCTATGTTCACAAAATATTTTTTTCCAAGGATGGGGATCCTTTCTTCTAGAAGGTTAGGATTTCTCTGCAAACTGAGTTAGGTTACCAGTGAGGTTTCCACCACTGGTTGGTCTTTGTCCCTGGGAAAATGCCAGAAGTGCAGGTTACTCCATGTATAGAGCTCATGGCAAACATGTAATCACCTTCTGAGACATTTCAACCTTTCCTAAATGGTTCCTGGGGAACATGACTCTAGTATAGTGACAACCCTGAAGTATAGTGTAGGATTTGAGTGGAGGGCTTTGGAAGGAGATAAAGCGTAGTACTATGCAGAGACTGGAAGGAAAGTGATTTAACTTAAAGAGGGAACGACAGAGGAACCTGTGGCCCAGTAGGCTGTCACAAACTGTTTAATATGGAACAACAGGTTAAACAAGGCATTATCAGATTTTTAAAAAATTTGTATATTTGTGTGGGGATGGCATGTTTCACTTTCAGGTTGATTCCAAGCAACATGTCCTATGTTTGTACCTTAAAATCTTCCAGAAAAGTAGATAGAGACTTGAGGACTAGACTCAAAATTTCTCAACAGTACTTTGTTCAATTCAACTTACTAAGAGGTTTCAAAAAGTGTTCCTGACTAATTGCTTCCTCTGTTTTCAGGGGAGCTGGCTAGAAGTCATGTTTATCTCTCACCAGAGATTAATTCTCTCCAACAAAGTGTCCACTCACCAGCCTGTGTGCCTAATGCTCACACAAATGCATTCCCCAGCGTGAGATGAGCCCAAAGTCTTCCTGAGGAGTAGGGGTAGGGATGGAGTATGGAGTGCATGTGCTTGTGTTATTTAGAGGAATGAAACAGCTGTTTGCTTTCTTTTGTTTGTACAGAATTAACTCAGTGACCTCCCTGCCCCTCCTCTCTCAAGATCCTGCCTGTGTTGGTATGGAATATTTGAATACTTTAGGGCAGAGTTAACATTGACTGTCCCTAGAGCCCCCCTAATCCTGCAGGCTTTTTCTACATAGTCAATCTCACAGCCCCACCCACCCCTACTGACTACAAGTGTTACAGTTCCATCGCACAGGGTTCAGTCCAATTATCAAAGAATGACCCTTGTTCGCTATCAAGCTACAGGCATATTCTTGAAGTCCCTATTACAGGAATACATAGATAGGTATAACCAGAAAACTGTTCCTCTCCATTTATTTTAGTTGAAGAAATGGGAATCAGAAGGGAAAGAGGAAGAAGAGAGGAGAAAGTGGAGAAAGCAGTTCCCCATCTGATACACATACTATTTAAAAGTTAAGGTTATTTATAATTATTTACTCATTAATTTAATAAATGCTTATTTTATGCTTTCATGTGCCAAGCCATGTGCTAAGTTCCACTGATTTTCATGACCAGTTTCTGCCTTTCTACATCTAGTGACACATTTTTGGAATCTTGGCTACTTAGATAATTTAAAAGCCTATGATAGGGCTAATTTAACAGCTCCCCTCAATCTAGACACTTAAATCCAGCATTCATCTAGGCTCAGAAAGGATCTAGCTTCTGTCAGGGTAGACTTTTTCTACATACTCTTCGTGATCTTGGGTGAACTTTTATTTTTATTTTTATTTTTAAGATAAAGTCTCACTCATTGCCCAGGCTGGAGTGCAGTGGCACAATCTTGGCTCACTGCAAACTCCACCCCCGGGTTCTAAATGATTCTCTTGCCTCAGCCTCCCAAGTAGCTGGGATTACAGGCACCTGCCACCATGCCTGGCTAATTTTTGTATTTTTCGTAGAGACGTGGTTTCACCATGTTGGCCAGGCTGGTCTCAAATGCCTGACCTCAAGTGATCTGCCTGCCTTGGCCTCCCAAAGTGCTGAGATTACAGGGGTGAGCCACCATGCCCAGCCAGGTGAACTTTTAAACAGTGAGTTCCTCTCCAAATTCTGGGTTTTGTTTTCTTCTTTAGACTGTCCAAGTGTAAAGGAAATGAACAAATTTGTGAGACATCATAGGGAAAATATCTTATATCTTACGAAATTGATCTGCTGGTTTTTTTGGTTCAGAGAAGAGTCATTATTAGAGTTTTAGATTAGTCTGTGTTTTCCTTACACCCTCTACCACAGTCAACTCATGAATCAATGCTCCTGGCAAGAGACCAGCCAGGAGTCGGAAATATCACAAGTCATAACCACAGTGCTGAAGAACTTCATGCACAAGTTAGCTATTTACTCTCGAGCTGTGACTGTAATCTCATTTTGTAGTCTATGCAGTAAGGTTTTAAAAATAATTTCTAAAAACGAATTATATTGTAATCAACTGTGAATATAAAATTATGAATGTGTGTTAGGTCCTCTTACCGATGCTAACCTTGAAATGTAGGTAATTGTGGTACTAGTGCTTTATAATTGTAGCAATGACAATCGCTATTTTGCACAGGCACATCCTTTTTTATATGAGGAAGCATTTTTAAAATCTGTCTGTAGAACAACAAAATATTTAAAAAGTCAACAAATCTAAAATCTCAAATTATAAATAGGCCCAACTACCACTAGTGATAAAACCAGAGGTGGTTACTGGGAATTTCTTCTGTTCATCTGCTGATGTTAGCCCAGGCATTTGGTCCTCTTCACTTAAATAATGTTCAGTCAGATACTTTTACCCAAACTTTGATTCTGGAGGGGCAGCCTACCCTTGGAAGGCACTTGGGAAACATTAGTTCTTGAAGATCGTCAACATGACAAAATAGATGCATTTGCGCTAAACACTGTGTAGAATCAACAGCAAATTTTAATACAAGAAAAGTATTAGCATAATGGGTTGTCTTTCTTATTACCAAAGTAATTTTAATATTCTTATAATAAGGAAAGATGTAAACAATTGATGAAACCATATAACACATTGCAAACAGGAATGACTTTTGTATTTTAGGGGTTTATTTGTGTTTGCCTTTATTAGTGTGTTATATGGAGACTATATTTCTCAATTTTTTCTTCTATAATGTGACTTGTCACTGATAGCCACTTCTGCTGACAGCAATGAGCAATAAAGGGTGTGGAGATTCAGAATGATTCAGCTTTGATGACCTGAGATATTTCAAGTTCATTCCTGTTTCTTTTTTTTTTTATTGCTTGTTGGTTTTTTTCACCCAACACAAGCCACCTTATTATCTATGCTATGTAACTTTTTTTTTCTTGAAACTATCCCAGGCAAAAACTGATAGTGAAAAATTGTAAGTAACCTTATAGCCCACAAGAGGAAAATTGGTAAATAAATTATCATGCTATATCCGTTAGGATGTTTTCTACCACACAGAACAGAAAACCCACCTCAAAGGGGCTTAAATAATAGGAAATATTTTCTCACATAACAAGAAGTCTCAAAGTAGGGTCCAGGGATGTGTAATTAATTGGAGTGTCACGATCAACTAGGATCAATTCTTCCTACTTTTCTGTTCTTCCATCTTTAGTGTGTATGCTGGACTTCCTTTATGGCCACAAAATGGCTGCAACAGCACCAAGCACTAGCTCCACTGCTCCCTCCTTACACACATTCCATAGGCAGAAAAAGGGATTATCTCTTCCTTGTATCACTTTTAAGGAACTAAGAATCTCTTTCACAAATCTAACCTGTAGATTTGCCCTTATATCTTATTGGTCAGAAGTATGTCACTTGCCCCTTCCTCAGCCAATCACTGATAAGGGGAATAGAATTGCACCATGATTGGCTTAAGCTAAATAAAAAAATCACCTTTTATGAGTGGAAATGGAGTTAGCCTTTAAGCCTGAAGCCCTTGACCACCTGAACAAACCTGACTTCTGTTAGCAGGAAAGAAAGGAGAACTGGCTATTGTTAATATTAGGCAGATGTTTAAAATGAAGTTTCCATTAAATACCTTGTGTTAGGAGATGTTGGTATTAGACAGTATTATCTCAACTATATAAAAAGACAGAGACACTATTATCTCAACTATATAAAACAAACAAAACCTTTCAAAAACTAAGCAGAAACAAAGACTAGCAGAAAATATACCAAAATGTTAACAGCAGCTTCATGAGTGGCAAACTAAGCGTACATTTTTCTTCTCCTTTTTAAATTTTTAAACTCTTCCACAATGAGCACATGTTACTTTTATGAAGGAAAAGGGTAATAATCTTTATTTTTAAAATCTAAAATAAAGCCTTAATTTGCTCATTTTGTAATTTTTCATCTTGATTTACTACCTCTGACCAATCTTTGCTTGTCTCCTTTCACACACACTCATATAACCCTCCATGCCACTTCTAAACCATTCTTCTAATTTAGTTATATCTTTACGTTCTAGTTTATCTTTCTTTAGCGATTTCCATTCAGAGCTCCTTTTCCTATCTTTTCTCTTCTCTAGGTTTCTTTATCCTGGTTCCATATTTTCACTCTTTTTAGAGCTTCGACAATTCTAGCCCAGGGTTCCTCATGTGTGAACATTAGAATTACCCAAGGTACTTATTTCTGTGCCTTCCCTAATCCAGTGGGTGAATTGGAATTTCTGGTGATTAAGAATAAGTACTCTATTTTAAACAAACACTTCAGGTAGTTCTTACGTGTATTAGAGAGAGAACTTCTGTGTTAGCCTTTGACACCATCATTCCCTTTATCTTATCCATCAGCCATTTACTATGTGCCTACCATAATAAACATAAAACAAATCTCAACCCCCTTTTCTTTACTTATTTACTCATTGTCCTTGAAGTTGTCAAATTTTCCTCTGCTTTGATGCTTACTGCCCTTCCATGGTCTTTCCCATGTACTTTTATTTTCTATTGTTGCTGTCCCAAATTTCAATTTTTTCATTAATAGACATGTTTGGCTTTGATATTTTATTTATTGATTCTTCTTTGTTCTCTTGATCTGCTCCCTAATTTAAAGAAGCAGCAGATGAAAGAGACTATAATAATTGGTTGAAATGGGAAAATCATAGAGTAAAAATAATTTTCTTTCAATTTACTAATGAAAATATTGTCACCAAATGACTTCTTTCTTCAGCTTTTGTATAAAGAGCATTCATTTGCTGCAGCAATGCTTTATGTATTGAGGTGTGGATGTGTGCGGGTTTTAGGATCAGAGCTAAACTACATTGCTTTTAGATTATTTATGTTATCATCACACTAAAATTAGAGCTGGAGAAGGCCATTTTTTGACAGAAAGAATTATAAATGTGAAGGTCAGAGATAGATTTAATTTTTTTAAGCTCTGAAACTGTTTATGGACAAGACAGTTAACTTCTCTGAGACCCAGTGTCTCATCTGTCCAATGATAATTTGCACTACACAATTTATAAGGTCCTCTCTAGCTCGTAAGATATATGGTTTTGAGAAAAGAGCATTTCTAGAAAAGTATTGATGATTTCACAAAAGCTAGAAAATATCAAGAAATCAGATCACTTCTGTCCCATACAAATTTTTATTAACTCAATAAAAATAAATGTGATTTCTACTTGAAACACATATCATTTGTTTTCTTAAAACTTCTCAAAATTTTAAAGAACCTACAGAAGACTGTTAATTTCTTAAAATTTTCTTAAAATTTTAAAGACCACAGAGAAGACTGTTAATTGAAAGTAATATTTTTACATTGAAAAGTAAATTTACTTATTTTTTAGATGATAAAAACAATCATACTTATTTTAAAATATTCAAACAGTATGTAAGTGTATAAGGCAAGTTTCTTATTATCTGTTCCCACCCCGACTAATCTGGACAATCACACACAAATAGGATCTACTGTAACACTATTTTTCAACTTGCTTCCCTCCACCCCCACTTAACAATAAACAATGTACATATAAAGTAACGTATGTATAAACCAACGCATATATTGGGTCTGTTTTACCCTATCAGTAAAAACAGATCTGCTGCTAATGTAATGGAAATAATCAAAACAAAACTAAGGACTTTTAAACCTGAGGATTAATTCTTATGCATTAGAATTTAATATGGAGAAATAGGGAAATCATTCTGTTACCGAAATTATTTACAAAATACCATCCTTAACTGACAACCTTTAGTCCCCTATCTTCATAAAGGCAGCTTAGAGTGCCTGAAGGGTTTTAAGGGTTCTGCAAGGTGTGTCATATTATAGCTCACATCAGTGCACATTGATGTATCTCTCTGGCAAGAACTGAAAGATACAGTTCTTAAATCCCCTGCTGACCCATTATCCATGGATCATTGACAAGATAGAATGTAATAGCTCCTGTCTTTTTACCAAGGTAAACCTCCCAGTGAAACTGCATTGTTCATGCCCTACATCTTTTATCTAAATAAGAAAATGAATATAGGGGAAAAAAAACTATGTTAAGTAGATAATATAAATACTTTCATATTCTTTATTATATTTTAATATTTATTGAATGAGGAAACATAAACTGTTTAATTGCAGGGACTGAGACTAAGAAAGTTTTCCCATAACCTATCTTTCCAAATAGATCATCTTACATACAAGGCTAAAGGAATTGCATAAGATCCAGCATTTGGAACACCAAATTAAACTAATAGATATGTTGCCTATTTAAGGACAGCATTAAAACAGTAGTTCAGTTGGTGTTATGGGTCAGAATTTAACATTTCCCATTATCTTGATCTAAAAAGTCAGTGTTTCTCTACTCTAAAAGTTATTTCATTTGTGAACTGGGTCATAAAGAGTCATAAGCTCTCAGAGGGATTTATTCACAGACCTCGGCAATGTTTACCACGTGGCACTGTGTTTTTGCAACATCACATATTGACAGTGCTGTGTTGTAAATTTCATAATGCGATGACAGGACATGGCCATATTTTTATGTGGTTCTGATCAAGATCCATCTGAAAGCTCCTTATTTTATGTTAGTCTTCTTGACTTCTAAAAGAATTCTGCCCTATTTCTGTTTAAATCTAGAAAAGGTTAGAAATAGAAAGATGATGCTCTCATCAACTTGACAAACACTTCATTTCCTGCCCAGGGCAAAATAAAAAAAGAAAATGAAAAAATAAATACCTAACTTGACCAACCATCTCAGTAAGAATATGGGCAAGTGAATCAGATATTTGGCCTAGACCAGTGAAATTAAAGATACATATCCCTTTAACTCAGTGATTCCACTAGAGAAACTCAGAGACATCTGCAGAAAGATACATGGGCAGGAATATTCTCTGAAATATTGTTTGTAATAGAGAAAAACTCAAAAAAATTTATGTCCCCTAGCACGAGAATGGGTAAATAAATCATCAATATTCACATAATAGAACACCATATAGTAGTTAAAATGACCCGTTTAGCAGTAAACATATCAGCATGGATTAATCTCAAGCACATAATGTTGTATGGGAAAAAAATAATTTGCAGAATGATAAGTACCTATCATTCATGTAAAGTTTGGAGACATGTAGTTCATAAAACTATAGTGAAAGTATAAGATGTTCTTGGAAATAATAAGCACCAGAGTCTGCACAGTGGGTACCTTTGGAGAGAAAGAGGAAAGAAATTAGAGACCAAGACATATTGAGGGGAGATTTCAGTTGTATTTATGATATTTTATTTCTTCATTATATCTGAAGCAAATATAGAAATTAAGACTTGGAAAAGCCGAGCGATAAATAGAGGGGTGTTCGTCATATTAGTCTCTCTACTTTTCTATATACTTGGAAATTTTCATAATAAACTGTTTTCAAAAAAGGATCAGATATTAGAGCTGAAAGGGACTTTAGGAAATGTCTAATAATTGGATTTTTAATGAGTAACTATTCTGTGATGTTAGGATTACTCTGATTATGTTAGGATTACTCTGGTGCATCAGAGACACAAGGTCTCTACACTCTTAGAGCTTACGTTCTACCAGAAAGAGACCAAATTTAAAAATAAACAGAATATTAACATGGACCATACAGAGGATTTTATTTCATTTGAGGATGAAGAAATTGAGGTGCAAAAAAGTCAAGTGATTTTCCCAAGTTACAAGCCAGTTCCAGAACTTTGCCTTCCTCTCTGTCTTTCTATATACTTCTATTTTCCTCTGGTCTCCCTCTAACCTAATGGTATTCTAATTATTGATGGTGTTAGGCACAAGCACATTGATAGTGTCTCACTTGTTTGTAGCCATCTGTTTGGCATAGGTACAAATTTGTCAAATACTAAAACTTAACTAAATAACTTTAAAATTGTTGAATATTTTGAACATGACATTAAATTAACACAACCTTCTCATATTAGGTAGGTCAGCATTATCTTTGTTTCATGGGTGAAGAAAGAGATGAATGGGGGAGTAGCAGTGGGGTGAAGTAAATTGCCTAAGGCTCTGTAGGAAACAAGAGTGACAGGTTCTGGATCAGAATTCAGAACTCTGACTTAATCTAATGCAAAATCTGGAGTACCTTTCTTTCTGATCTTCCCTTTTAGGTTAATGTGCCTCACTTCCACACATTCCTGTAAAGCTAACACTCTTGAAAATTGTAAGAAAAGGGCCGTTACCACTAATACCTTGTCAGATGAATCAAGTATTTTTCACCTTCAAAGTTGTGAATTCATTGGTAAACATGTTTAATGTAAACTTTTATGTCCATCTAAGTGTGCAAACTCTTCTCTCCAGATGGCCTCAAAGAACATTCAGGGAAATCATTTTCCAAACCATAACTGTTCTATTCAGAGCTTTGAAGACAGATATCAGGTGAGCTTTTATCGACTGTTGGAAAATAAAGGGAGTAGAAGAACAAAATGATTATGGTAACCTAGCCTACCTAGATGGTGTTATGACATTCATTCTACTGACAAAATTCTAGCATTCATAAAGTTTATTTTAAAGTAATTATCTTCATTTTTATTTAAATAATTATTTTAATATTATGATAGCTGAAGGTGATTGTTTCAGCTTCTTCTTCTTCCTGAGTTTATTAAAAAAGAAATGGTCGCTTGTAGAAATAAAGCTCTTATGGGGAAAAATTATTCTGAGCAGAATTTAAATATCCAACATCAGAAGGTACTATGATGTAATACTATTGCTACCCAGGAGTCCATCAGCAGACTGTACCCTGTGTGTCACATACTTCCCTACAAAGCCGATTACAGGTTTATGTTGTAAGTGCACAATATTGACTGGTACAGGATACAGATACTTATTATCCAGAATTACTTATTATCTTTATTTTCCAGTGAATTCTTTCTTCCCTTGGCTGATGTGTGAAGCTAGGTTTCTAAGGACTTCTTCAGTGTTCTTATTAAGAACATCTGTAAAGAGCATCAGAATGAAGTGTTGAATTTCACCCATTTGGATTTCATTAAAGTGTCTATAGTTGTCAAGCATTTAGAAAGTCAAGACACTAAGAGTTTGGGGTTTGACCCAAAGGAAATTGGTCCTCATTTTAAGGCTAAACAGGAGGGATAACAGAGCCAAATTTTTTTAGGGAATGGGACATTAAAAAAGAAATTATTCCTTTCAGATACATGCCCCTAAAGAATGAAAGCTTAAACAGTCATACTTCGTAATAGTTTAGTTTTTCATTTTGCCAAAACAAAGTGTGGGTTTATTGCAGAAGTTCTTAACCTATAGTTCATGGACCTTTAGTGGGTCCATAGGCAGACTTCAGAGAGTCCATAAACTTTGTGAAATTGTAAGCAAAATTTCACTTGCGTATACACATGTGTGTTTTTTTTTCCCCTAGGGAGAGGAAACTAGCTTTCGTCAGATTTTCATAGACATCTGTGATTCGAAAAAGGTTAAGAAATGGTTTATTTTCTTACTTATTTAAGAATCTTAAAATTTTCAAAGTATCTGAATAAGCAGAGTTTTATATTTCTCTTTTTATTAAAAACACACAATATATGTAAATGTATATGACTTTTAAAATGCAAGTAAGATACACTAATTTTTAAACATTAACAAATGACCAGAATTTTTGGTAATCTGTGAAATCTCAATTATCACTAATTTACCTAAACACACAATCTGATCTAACCAGGTGTAATAAAAATAACCTGACTAGCTATCTAAAATAAACAACATAAAAAGAGTAGTGAGAAGTGAAGGTATCTTGTGTTGGTAGTACAAAGTAGTAAAAAAACAAAGCAGCTTGAAAATTTTTTTATTACATGCAATAATAGAAGTTTTCTATTTGGTTAATTAATTATACTCTAATTATAGTAAAGTGGCATGAATTAATTTATATTATGACTCAAATCCACTGAGTAAAAATAGCAGTTTCATTTTATAAAGAACAATAAGTGAAATAAATTCTGCTGTGAAAAAGCCACTGGATATTTTTAAGTTTTGTAATATTTTAAATGAATACCAAATAATCTGATCATCATTACACTAACTCTAGTTCCATTTAGACTTGGGATACTTGGTAAAATTTAAGATGTCATATTTTAAATTAAAATATAACGTGTTATTTCTTCTCTGCATATGATTTTTTAAAAGTGTTGTTTTAACTGGATCCTCCTATAATTACATTTGGTTTTAAAAGTAGATTATTTAGTATACATTGAACTAACATTTTTTCAATGTGGTTAACTAACATTTTTTCAGTGTGGTTTTCCTTGTGAATCACACACTTAGCCTGGAATCAAAAGACAGAATGCAGAAATACAACATGAATCTTTGACTAATAGGCTATCTGCCACTTGTTTTTGTTTTGTATCATAGGAGTATATACAGGTTATTTCTTTCCCTTTAGCTAAACTTCAGGCATGTCTACTTTATCTTTGCTCCTTTTCCAGCAAACTTTCCTTAGCCACCTTCTTGAATTACTGATCCTCTCAGACAGTTCTTTAGCTTATTATATGTGAACCTGGCTTGTTTCCAAATTAACTTTGCTGGTCTCTTAATTTTTCCCCTCCTCTCTCGAAAGTCCTGATGTACCCTTTTGATATTTAGCAAACCAAACTCAGTATCCAGGCTCCACACTCTCTACCTTCTTCATATACATACTGCATGTCATCAACTTTTCCTATACTATTTTTCAGATGCCTTTATTTTCTCCTCAAACTTTGTCTTTCTCTTTTTGCCTCAAAATATTTTCATCTGTTCTTAAAAACATACTTAAATGTAAATATTAGGGGAAAACGGACTGTTGGAGTTGTCAATTTTTGTTTTACAGTTAAGGCCTCTTTTTGTTCTTTAGCATCAAGTTTATCTCTTATGATTTAAATAAGGTTAGAGCCGGGTGCCGCAGCTCACGCCTGTAATCCCAACACTTTGGGAGGCCAATGCAGGCGAATCATTTGAGGTCAGGAGTTTGAGACCAGCCTGGCCAACATGGTGAAACCCCGTGTCTACTAAAAAAATACAAAAATTAGCCGGTGTGGTGTTGGGTGCCTGTAATCCCAGCTACTCGGGAGGCTGAGGCAGGAGAACTGCATAAACCTGGGAGATGGAGGTTGCAGTGAGCCAAGATGGCACCACTGCACTCCAGCCTGGGCACTCCATCTCAAATAAACAAACAAAAAAAAGGTTAGAAATTAGTAAAGGTTATGGTATATGCATTATATCTTAATAAAGCTAGTAAGCTATTACAAAAGAACAGAAAGCAATGAAACAGAAAAAAAGAATAAACTACAGGAATTTACATAAGTGTTAGAAAGATATAAACTGCAACATGAAATCTAGATAGTTATAATCATTATAGATACTATTACATGCACTGCTTAACTTTATAAATTCTCTGAAGTCTTCCTATAAACTAATAATTTAATCTCCTCTGCTAACTCACTGATCCAGATAAAAATTATGTAAAAGCTATCTATCCAAATACAAATTATGTAAAAGCTTCTAGCACGATGGTGGCATATAATAGAATAGGTGTCAAATAAATGTTAAAAAAACAAAAAAAGTTAAAGTACAATTGATAGAGTCAAGTTATATATATTAGTACAGGGTTTAAAGGCTAAAAGAATTTAGCCTGTGCCTAAAATAGTCAGGAGTCAATTTAAAGTTTTAAAAAATTCTTATTCTTTGATATTATAAATAATATATGTTGTTACACGAGTAACATGATTGGAAAAACATCAGATTAAAAATTCATTTTTAGGCCCTTCTTAGAGTACAATTATTAAAGAACAGTTGAAAATTGGTTTTGTGGCCAGGCACGGTGGCTCACGCCTGTAATCCCATCACTTTGGGAGGCTGAGGCTGGTGGATCACGAAGTCAGGAGATCGAGACCACCCTGGCTAACACGGTGAAACCCTGTCTCTACTAAAAACACAAAAAATTAGCTAGGTGTGGTGGTACCTGCCTGTAGTCCCAGCTACTCGGGAGGCTCAGGCAGGAGAATGGCGTGAACCCAGGAGGCGGAGCTTGCAGTGAGCCAAGATGGCGCCGTTGCACTCCAGCCTGGGCAACAGAGCGAAACTTCGTCCAAAAAAAGAAAGAAAATTGCTTTTGTGGAGTAAAATTATGATTCCCGTCAGCTTTCTACTTATTATAGGAATCTCACAATTTGGGTGACCAAGGAATATTCATTCCAAGATAATTCTTCCTTTTGTAAACAGAGAACAACTTTTACATTTTCTGTTAAAAATATAAAATGGTGAATATCTAGTTCAAGATGTTTACATTGCTGAAAAGGTGTTTTGTTTTGTTTTTTTCTACCTTTCATCTCCTCCTTCCTCTCAGGTCTTCAGAACCAATGAAGAAGAAACCATTACTTATCAAAGAAGGTGAGGTACAGAGCTGATGGGTCACAGGTTTGCTAGTCAGAACAGCTAGCATATTTTTAAATTTGTAATCTTTATTAAGAATAGCAATGTCTTTGAATTGGAAGGAAACTTAGAAATGTCTTTGTTCATCCCTTATACAGTATTATTAAAGGTAGGAGCACTTACTATTTTGTGAAGTCGTAAGTACCATTATTAGATAACTCTGAACGCTAGAAAAGTCTTATGTTCAATCAAAAATCCACCTCATTGCACCTTCCAATGATTGGTCCCAATCCTGACCTGTACTTTCTCTAAGCTCTAAAGTTGGGGGAAGGAGAGAATTCCTCTTTTATAAAGAGATGAAAAGATGTTTGAGCTGGACTTTCTAAAATGTTTAGAATTTTTAGGGAGTGGTGTCACCACACCACCAGGAAAAATACATTGCATATTCCTTCTTTATGCAGATTCTAGAGTAGGAAGTTTTCGTCTCTCTCATCCAAATATGCCAAGGAATTTAGCAAATTTTCAGTCTTTCTGGGACATCTGCCAACAATTACCAATAAATCAACATTAGCACACCTTATGGGAGGAGAGAGAAGGAACTAGAAGTTTCATGATTTTATTTCCTTCTCTGATGGTGTGGTAGGAAGGAAGATTAACTGGTTTGATCTGAAGCCTTACTGGGTATAAATCTCTTAGATCCCTGGCCCAGATTAACTGAATGATCCCAGTATTGAGCATACAGGTTGTTAAGGGTACTTGTATTACATTGATTTGCCTAATAACCCTAATCTGACTGCAACTTCCTCCAACTGTAATTAGGAGGTTCCATTGTCCTTCTCTTGCAAGTTCTAACATGTTATGTTTCCATCTTGATTCGAAAGGGCCTGAGTTGCATGATAATATCTCAAGCTGCCAAAGGCCACAGCTTCTTTATTAAAAAAAAAAAAAAAAAAAGAATGATTACAGATCATGCCGCAGGACTCGTAGTGACTGTCTCTGGCTTGGCACATCCTCATCTATTTATTCATCCCAATAATAACTTCAAAAAAAGTTAAAAAAAAGAGTCACTCTGGTAGCAAGACTGAGATAATGTATATCAGCTTTGATCACACGCTCTGAGGTTTGGGAAAATGAATTATTATAAACTGGGTGTCATCCTCGGCTCTTCCCTGGAAACACTTTTCTTCAATGTTGCTTTTGATCATATTTTAAAGTTGCAATTAAGGATTCCTTTCCTCTAGTCATGTTTTCTCTCTTGAGGTAAAACCTTATGGAAACAATCCAGTGGAATTATATAGCTATGGTTTGACTCACAGGAGCTCTTGGTAATGATTAAGTTTGCCTGGACAGAAGGACGTGGAATAGGTGTTTGCCTAGTGGGTGTGTCAACAGAGAGGGTGTCCTTTTTTTTTTTAATTTTTCTACAACCTGGTGTCCTATGAAGAACCCTAGGACATATCTGTAACTAGGAAATTCTTTGATTAAATATATATATATATATATATTTCCAATACTTATCATTCATTTGATAGCCATTCAACAAATATTTGAGTATCTCAGTGTGTTAGGCATTGTACTGATTTATTATAAGAGGCAAATAAAGAAAAACATCAAGTCCATAGGATTCTATGGATGTATGTAGAAGGTTCCCCTGTCAGTGAGAGTGGAAAAGAGGGGATAAGGAAGACTCACTGGAGAAGGTAAATGTGGTTTCAATGGTGAGAGAACATTCAGGTGAGTTTCTCCGAATGAAGTATGCTCTCCTGGTAATGATCATAGTAATGGCAAATAGCAGGTTTTTTTTAAAGCATAATCCATGACACAAAATTATTTTTAGACACTCTGAGAAAAAGGAATTTTGTAGTCAAATACATCTGAAACTTAACAATGTATGCTAACAACTAATGTCTCTGAGAAGTCTGGCAATAAAGAAACCTGATTAACACAGTATAACCCAGCATTTCCCATACTACCCTGACTATAACCATCCTTTCTTGTTGTTCAGAGGATACCTGGGGGAAGACCTATTGCCATCCTGAAGGATGCCTTAAATTTTTTTTTTTTTTTTTTTGAGACAGAGTCTCGCTCTGTCACCAGGCTGGAGTACACTGGTGTGACCTCGGCTCACTGTAACCTCCGCCTCCCAGGTTCAAACGATTATCCTGCCTCAGCCTCCCAAGTGGCTGGGACTACAGGCGTGCACCACCATGCCCAGCTAATTTTTGTATTTTTAGTAGAGACGGGGTTTCACCATGTTGGCCAGGGTGGTCTTGATCTTTTGACCTTGTGATTCACCCGCCTCGGCCTCCCAAAGTGCTGGGATTACAGGCATGAGCCACCGCATCCAGCCCGCCATTAAAATTCTTAACCTAAAGAGGATAATTCCCATGAAAAATGGATGCTATGGGTCAATTAAATAAAATCGAACAACACATTTTATCTTGTCCATGTTTTACAGGTGACTAAAATAATGGTTAATGAGGATAGCTTTTATAATGGGCAAAATAGGCCATGACTTGGAGTCTCTAGCTTGCTGAAGCTGTGTGCCTAACTCTCAAAAAATCTGCACAGGATCCTCACCTTAGAGGTGAACAGACTAAAGCCCTAGGGCAGAATATGTCTCTACATTCCTTGAAACAAGTGTGAAGAAAAAAAATTAAAGAACTGCCATCATGAATTGTACTAAAGCCATGATCAAAAGTCTCTATACTTTGAAATACCTAATCATATTAGAGGATTAAAAACACATGAGTGAACGCTAACCAATTATTTATTCATTTCCATATCTACTTATACCTTTTAATTTTGATAACATAAATACTGTGGTTTTTTCTCAATTATACCGACAAAATCTTTCTCCTACCTTCAGTCTGAGAGGTTCCTTTTGCTATAATATCTTGTTGTTGTACTTGGACTATAGTCTTTGCGTGTGTCTTTTTCAGTAAAAGAAGACCTAAGGGTCGTGAAGGATTAATAAAAATTCAGATGAGAAGTCTTATCTTTTCTAGGAATAATGAAAAGTGTATAACCTTTATTTGAATGTTAGACTTATTTTGTGTTCTAAGGCTCTACTGTTGAGGCCATATAAAAAGGTCATACCCTTAGAGGTATGACCTTTCTAAAGAAGGTGCACATTCTCTATATCACTTGTCTGGGAGGGGCAAGTCCTCTGACAGGTAATAGAATCTTGAAAGATGGGTTTTGGTCTTCAGCAAAAACTCCTGACTTCCTCTGGAATCATGTTCTTGCTGGACTTTCAGGTAAATGGATTATCTGAGGATGCTCTCTAGTGATATGGGAAAGATGGCTTCTCCCAGGGGCTAGGGCTAGTTAAGAAGGCAGTACCCTTGCAGGGGATCCTAAAAATGAAGTGATAAACTTTCAGATTATCTAGCTTTATGTTTCTCTATGTTCATTCTCATCTGGCTATGCCCAAACCTTTAATAAAGTCTGATTATTATACTTTGGTCTCGCTTAGGTCTTAGTTGTGCATTAAGCACCACGAGAATTTGGAGTCCATGTTTGCCCCAAAAGGCTAAAGAATAGATGGTAGAACTCGAGTTAACATAGAGATATGTGGTTATGGCTATTACTAAGGAAAATAACCATCAGTTATGTACTCTGTGCCCAGCATTTCACTATGCTATCTCATCTAATCTTCACAAGAATTCTCAAACATAGGTTTTATTAGTCCCATTTTGCAGATGAGGAAACTGAGACTCAGAGAAATTAAGTATTTGGATACATCCTATAGCTATTGGGAGGTGGAATTTGAGCTGAGGTTTCCTCTGACTCCAGAGGCTAAACATACTCTAGTCAAGTTACATAACTTCTCATACCTTAAGTTTTTTATTTGAAAACATCTGCCTTCTAGGGTTGCTATAAGGATTCCATGACACAATGTATATAAAGATTCTGGGCCATTAACTAGAAGATAATAGGTATCCCCCAAATAGTGCTTATCCTTATGTTTTCCTTCTGCCTTTCTGGCCATTCCTTCTTAATATCCTTCAAGGGTTCCTTTTCCTCTGATAACCTGTTAAACTGGTGTTCCCTAAGTTTGTTCTTCAAATGAACACTCTCCTTGAATGACTTCATCCAAACCCAGGGCTTCAACTACTGTTTTTATGCTAGTGACTTCTAAATCTGAACCTCCAGGCCAGATCACTGCTGACATCTCTATTGGATGTCTCACAGACATATGAACTCAGTAAGTCCCAAACGACACATCTTTCTGTTTCACTCTTGGCCTGTCTCTCAGCAAGTGGCATCACTGAATCTCTAGATACCTAAGCCAAGGCCTGGGAATCTTCATCTACTCATTCTCAGTCATCCCTTACACTCAATTAGTCATCAGGTTATCTTAAGTCTCCCTTCTTATCATTTGTATCAATCTCTCCCTCTCTCCATATCCTCCCTCAATTTCATTTCCACAGCCACTATCACTGCCTAAATTCAAACTCATCATGTCTATCAGGCATTACTGCAACAGTCTCCTAACTCATTTCCCTACAATTTACCCAATCCTCCTATCTGTCCTCAATATTACTGTCAAAATGATCTTTCTAAAAAGCAAATCCATATTACGCATTTTTCACTTAAAATTCTTTCAAGAGCTTCCCATAGCTTTCAGGATAAAGTTCAAATTCAGCACACTAAGCCCTTCAGGATATAGCTGCTTCCTGCCTCTTTAGCTGTATTTCCCACTAATTCTGTATTTTTTCATTTGCACCATTTGTTTCTGCTTTGAAGGATTACTTGAACTTCTCTAAAGGAAGCTATTTCTAGCCTTGGGCCTTCAGGCATGTCCTTGGGTGCCTACCCATCCCCTTAACTCCAAAATCCCCCTCAACTCTTTCCTTAAAGCTCAGCTCAAGGGCATTCCTCTGGACAGTTTTCCTTAATGTTGACCCTGGTGTTTCTGTTAATGACACCTGTGCATTGCTATATAACAGCACTTTTCATACTGCACATCTCTTTCACTAGTTTGTAAACTGGACCCCAAAGTTTATTCCACATTGTATCCCCAGCACCTAATCCCTAGTGCCTAGCTCATAACCAGTGCAGACTGCTGGTTAATGAAGGAGTGAATTCAGGAAGAGAGTATTTAACCCTTGGCTATGTTGTGTGTGAACCTAAGAAGCTGGCTGGGCATGGTGGCTCATGCCTGTAATCCCAGCACTTTGGGAGGCCGAGGCAAGCAGATCACTTGAGGTCAAAAGTTCAAGACCAGCCTGGCCAACATGGTAAAACCCTGTCTCTACTAAAAACACAAAAAAATTGGCTGGGCATGGTGGTGGACACCTGTAATCCCAGCTACTTGGGAGGCTGAGGCAGAAGAATCGTTTGAACCCGGGAAGCAGAGGTTGCAGTGAGCTGAGATCGCACTATTGCACTCCAGCCTGGGCGACAGAGAGAGACTGTCTCAAAAAAAAAAAACAAAAAAAAAACAAAAACTAAGGTAAGGTAGTACTTTGAGTTAAGGTGGCACATTACTGGAGATTCCTTAAGCCTCATTCCTCCTACAGTCCTTTCTTTTCCACTTTACTTATGGCCAGGTTCCACCACGCACCCTAGGAACATGAAGACACAACAGGTTTTAGACACACTCTATGCAACAATTAAGACCCTGAGTATTTCATTTGCTAGGCTAGGGAGATAATAAGACAGTCTGATTGGGACCTATCAATGGAATACACATCCTGCCCTCTACAAACTTGAGATTCAATATTCCTGTGAAAACCTGAATCAGAGGCTGAGCTCTAAAGGGCTCTGTTTGGTTTTATTTTCACTGGAGAAACTGGATACATTTTTATGACTTTAGTCGATCTCTTCACTTTCTGTTTTTCCATTTTTTCAGACCTTTCTGGATGTTTTCACCTTTTGAAGCTGTTTCCTACCTCTTTCCGAAAGTAATAGAGAGAAAATGGGTTAAAAAGAAGGAAAAGCAAAACCAACTAATTCAAACGTTAATCGAATTTTTTAAAAAGCTTTTTTGTTGGGGAGAGACTCTGAGTTGGAAAATACCTTAGGAATCATAGACCTTACCCAATAACTTTAGTTAGTAAATAATGAGATGAAGGGAAAGAAGTTACTGACTTCCCCAAAACCACTTAAGCAGCTGAAAGCAAGAGTATTTTGGCCCGAAATCCTCCAAGTTCGTCTTCGCAATCTTTTCCTTGGGAGACTCTCTATACTTGTGCCCACAGCTAATACATTCTGTCTATGCAAGCCCAGGTAATTGGCAAACGTGTATTTATTATATCTAATATATATTATATATAATTTTAAAAAAACATATGAGCTTATCACACTAAGAAGAGAAGAGGCCACATTGTCGATTCTCAGGGCTCAGATTCAGCTCTCTATATTTTGCCCCTGGGAGGGTAAGAAAGGTTGCTAAAGGACCTCAGGCTCTCGGACACCAGGAGCCTCGGGCTGCAAGGAACCACTGCTCCTCTAGGGTTTGGAGGGAAAGCCAAGGCCGCGCCTGCGGTAGACAGCAGATGGCCTGAGCAACCTGGAGGCGCGCCCTTCAGTGCCTTCCAGGAACTGGTTAGGAGTAGCCTGTGGAGAGCCGCGCTGGCCTCACTTTCCGGCGCCGGCTCATGGCTTAGGGGCCACAGATTTGGGGGCTCTGGGCACGTGGCCGGCGGGCCTGGGTGTTTGCCTGCGTCCCGCAGCCGCGGCCTGGGCGGGCAGCCAGAAAGGCCGTGCCCGCTGCTTGCGCCGGGGCATTTTGCGAGCCTCGACCGCTGCCCCCAGATGCTCACAAACCCCCGTGCAGCCTGTAAGAGGCACCGCGGCCCAGTCTCTGAATCTCCGGGTGAAAGAACAGGCTTGTCTGAGAACCAATGTAGAAATCTCTCCTGTTTCACCGACGGCCAACGAGGACCTTCGGCTTGACCAGCGGAGGAAAACATCTTCGTGTGGAGATCGATTTCCTTTCGAGAGTTTATTCTATACCTGTGCAGCATCTTTTGTGTAGTAGAAACTGTTTTGCACTGTGAGTAAAAAAGATGAAGTTAGCCTTATGTGGGGGGGCGGGGCGGAGGCAACTTATTTCCACATAAACTAAGAAACAATTAGGTTAAAAGAGTGAGGAGCCGGGCTCGGTGGTTCACGCCTGTAATCCCAGCACTTTGGGAGGCCGAGGCGGGCGGATCACTTGAGGTCCAGAGTTTGAGACTAGCCTGGCCAACATGGTGAAACGCTGTCTCTACTAAAAATACAAAAATTAGCTGGGCGTGGTGGCGCGCGCCTGGTGTCCCAGCTACTCGGGAGGCTGAGGTGGTAGGATCGCCTGAGCCTGGGAGGCGAAGGTTGTAGTGAGCCGAGATCTCGCCTCTGCACTCCAGCCTGGGCGAGCAACAGACCCTGTCTCAAAAACAAACAAACAAACAAAAGTGAGCGCTCAAACCTGAGCAGGGCGCCTGGGGGCAAGCAAGCGAGGGGGAGTGAGATTAAGTGGAGAAAGCGCGAAAGGGGAGGGTTAGAGACGTGAGAGGGGAGCGGTTAAGAGAGAAGGAAGCGGAGGGCGAGGAGATGTGGGGCGGGGAAGGGAGGGAAAGAGGGAGGGCTGGAAGGCGGAGAACTGGGCCCGGTGCTGTTCGGCGGGAGTAGGACTAAGCTGGGAAGACGCGGGTGGGGGAAGGGCTGAAGTAGGAGGTGATGGAGAAGGGGTGAGAGGCCTAGGCCTAGTTCGTGCCCATGAAGCCTCTCCACGTGGCCGACTTCCCTTAGATAAGTCCCACAAGCCCTCAGCCCTCACAGCTTCGCCCGCGACGCCGTGCCCACCCCTACCCTGGCAGCCCCGAGACCCTGGGCGTGTGCTTCCCGCTCCCCGAGGGCCGAAGGCCCAGCGGACGCCCGGCCGGAGCCTGGCGCCCGCGGCCTCCCCCTCCCTCAGCGAGGCACGCGCGTCCCCAGGACCGCCGGTGCCGGGGCCCGTAACCCCGGCCGCCGACGCCGCGGGGAAAGGAAGCTTCTGCGGCTACAGATGGTCGCAGAGAAGCCCTATCCAACTCTGCGGACTGGCCCTGGGAGAAAGGGCCCGGGAGCTGCTTCTCCAGTCGGTGAACGCTCCGTTGAGCCACGTCTGTGTGTTTGCTCATGGATAAGCGCACTGGGGGACTATACTGCAGCGTGACCGCCAGTGTCCCCAGGGAGGTTGCGGAAAAGTAGAGGCAATGAGACCCGAGCAGAAATAGGGACTTCTCGCGGCAGTCCGCACGGAAGCAGCTGGGGAGCATCCAGCTCGGCCCTCCCCACAGGCCCACGGTCGGGACATCGAGGGATGGCGCGGCGCGCGCGGCAGGGCCAGGGGCGCGGGGCTGGGTTCGGCCGGCACAAGTGCTCGGACCGCGGAGCGTCCTCGGTGAGGCGTTCGGTGTGGATTGGGTAGGAGCGGCCCTGGGCAATGGGCCTGACGTCGGTGGGCGCAGTTGAGGCCACTGCAAGGCCGCTGGATCCCGGATCCGCACCCGAGACGGAGCGGGTGCCACACGGGATAACTGAGGGGGCGAAGGGGAGTTTCGGGCCCCCGCTCCCTCTCCGGGTGGGGGCCAGGTCGCCGAGTCCGAGGTCGGGCGCGAAGGCCACTCGCATTTTCCCGCCTTCCGCGAGCAACCCAGGGGCCCTGCGGGAGGAGGAGAGGGTCCCGGGAGTCCGCCCTTCCCTGCGCCTTCGGGACCGGCAAGAGGCGCTGCACGGACGAATTAAAAGAAAAGGAAAAGCTCGTAGGGGAGGTGTTTCCGCATCCTTCCTTTGGACGTTACTCTTAGTTGAGCGACTCGATTCAGACCTTAGGGGCGTTACGGTCTCCTCCACCGCCTGCCTCCCCTGTTAAAAGTGTGTGTGTGTGTGTGTGTGTGTGTGTGTGTGTGTGTGTAAAATTTAAAATTTTAGATATGCTGACATAGGCACTTAAAGGAAGGGTGTAAGGCAGACATTCTAATCCTTGACTATCTGTGAAGGGCTCGCCTATGATTGCCATTTTTTAAAGATCCTAAGGTTTTATAAACACTGTCTTATAAGACAGACACATTCGTAAAGTTTGCTTCTAATTCTTTTGTTGAAATAAAGATTTATATAAGAGGACTAGTTCTGCTTATTTCTGAGAGAAGATCACATATCAGTAACAGGAACAAGGTAAAGTACCTGTACTTCCAATATGTAATTGGAATTTCAGTGTATTTACTATAATATAGTATACTTAGAGCATTTATTATATTCTAATTGTGTAACAGTTATTTGTGTACATGTTTTATCTTGTCTTCTGGACTGTAAGCTTCTTGGGGGCAGAGATGCTTTGTCTAACACGGTACAAGGCATTGAGTGAATAAAACCGAAACTGTCTCCATTTACTATCCAATGTGAATTCATATAACTTGCTTATATATTTTATAATGTATAAGTAAATATAAATTTGCCCTAGAAAAATAACTTATACACTAAATATTGTTCATAATCATTTTCAGTAGGAGAAAACCAATTTTTTGCTTAATGATATAAAATTCAGCATTTGGCATTATATTTACTGCAACTGTTAACATTAACCTTATATACAGCAAAAGTTATAGGGATTTTCGGCATAACCTTTTATGACTAACAATTCATTCACCAAATTACAAATACTTCTCCAGACTATAAAGAGCAGAAATGTATGCTATAACAAGACTGTTGCATATGTTTTTCAAGAACTGATTAACATTTGATTATTACATTTATTTTTTAACTCTATGAAGAAATTAGCAGTTTAATGGCAAGATTTTAAAAAATCAAGTCATCAGTTTTATTTAACCACTAGAAAATCATTTGAGGCAAAAGGAGTTTTTTTTTTTTTTTCAGCTTCATTTATTCTGCTTCCAAAGTTGGTAATGATTTGGTCTTAGTGGAAAATTCTTACTTTTCACACCAGTCATTTTATATATATCCTACTCACAGAAGTGTACCAGGGATATGTATATATACATATATATATATATATATTTGTTGACTGAAATTTATTCTGTACCCCTGCAGAATGGGCACTACACATGGGCTCTTTGGAATAATATTCAGTAGTAAGTTTGTTGGGACATTTGATTCGTATCTTTTTTTTTTTTGATACAGGGTCTTGCTCTGTTACCCAGGCTGGAGTGCAGTGGCATAATCACTGCTCACTGTGACCTTGATCTCCTGGGATTAGGTAGTCTTCCCACCTCAGCCTCCTGAGTAGCTAGCACCACAGGCGCATGTTGCCATGCCTGGCTAATTAAAAAATTTTTTTTGTAGAGACAGGATCTCACTATGTTGCCAGGCTGGTCTAGAATTCCTGGGTTCCAGTGATCCTCCCACTTCAGCCTCCCAAAGTGCTGGGATTACAGGGGTGAGCCACGGTGTCCGGCTTTCATTCTTACATTTAATTCAATTAACCATAATTGAATTGTGACTTTGCTGTGCAACTGGAGTAACCCGCAACCAGTAATACCTTGATTTCAAATTGCATAGGAGACTTGGTGTCCCTGAACCAAATGAATGGATTTGGAGCTAGAGAATGCAGAAACAAATTGTGATATAGTTTTGAAGTGAGAGTTGTGTGGGGAGAGATGATGTTTCTAGTCTAAGATTTAATATATAAAAGTACAAAATGTGCGTCTTTAAAAACCAATACTGTGATAGATTTATAGCTAAAATAGCTCTGCTTTCTTTGGAAAAATCCTATGCAACTTGAAATTTAAAGTCATAATCCTAGAATGTCTTTTTTGGTTTGTTCAACTAAATCAAAGCAACTTTTAAAAGTTTATTTCCTTAAACTTTGAAATGCAATATATTTTGGCCAGGTGACTTGAAATAGAAAACAGATAAAGATGACTTACTGGTTAGTGAAACACCAGTCTGAAACAGACAGCTTACTTTTTTTCCCCCTCATTTCCCCTGGACCAGCTGTTTATGTTTAACCTTCATTTACTACTTCAAGAGCCATATTTACACTTCTCCGGCAACACTTTATCCATATGTTCCTTGGCCTTATACATTATATAAGGCTGTTTTAGGGCAACTTCCTAATCATCTCATTTAAGAAAATGTCACACTCACCTCAAATAACCTTATAGAAGATGTCAGATGATATCCCTGCTAAAATAACCCCATACAAGATGTCATCTGATATTACTTATAGGTTTCCTTTCATTTTTACCAGTAATCGTCTTGGCCAGGTTTTTCTTCCTACTTGGACAGCTAGGATGTTTTCTTTTTTCAATTGATAGAAAAAAATTCTTCTAAAAATACTTCATAATTCACTGTAATCAGATAATGAATTTAGCTTTTGTCTTAGTCCATTTTCTGTTTTTATAACGTACTACCATAGGCTGAGTAATTTACAAGGAAAAGAAATTTATTTATTGTAGCTCTTGAGGCCAGGAAGTCCAAGGCCAAGGGGCCCACATCTGGTGAGGGCCTTTGTGCTGCATCATCCCATGATGGAAAGTGGAAAGGCAAGAGAATGTGAGAGTGCAAAAGAGAACCACTCCCCAAAGCCTTCCTTTTAAAAGGCATTAAATCTACGCATGAGGGCAGAGACTTCATGGCTTAATCACTTCTTACAGGCCCCACCACTCAATGCTATTATATTGGCAATTAAATTTCAACAGGAGTTTTGGAGGGGATAAACATTCAAATCATAGCAGTTCACCCTTAGCACCTCAAAACTCGTTCCTTCTCATATGCAAAGTACATTCATTCTATCCCAGTACCCCCAAAAGTCCTACCTTGTTGCAGCATCAACTCAGAGCCCCAAGTTCTCATGTAAATCAGATATGGGTGAAAGTCAAGCCATGATTCATCCCGAGGTACATTCTCTTCACCTATGAACCTGTGAAATCAAAACTGGTTATCTAATTCCAAAATACAAGGTGGAACAGCAGCGTATAGACATACCCATTCCAAAATGGAAGAATAGCAAGAAGGAAGGGATAACTGGTCTCAAGTAAGTCCAAAACCCAATAGGGAAAATGGCATTGAATCTTAAACTGGAGAATAATCTCGCTTGACTCTATGTCCTGTATCCTGGATAAACTAGGATGGGTATTGGGCCCTCAAGACCTCAGGCAGCGTTATCCTGATGGCTTTGCTGGGCTCAGACACCCAGCAGCTCTTACAGACTTGAGTCTTATGCCTCCAGCTTTCCCAGGCTAGAGGTGGACCTACAGTTCTGAGGTCTTGAGGACTGCTACACTCCCATGGCTCTAGTAAGCATTACCCTAGTGGATACTCTCCAGCAGCTCTGCCTCTGCTACAAGTTTCTGCCTGGGCTCCCAGACTGTCTGCTACATCCTTTGAAGTCTAGGTGGAGGTAGCCATGTCCCCACAGCTGTTGCATTCTGCTAGCCTGCAGACATAACACCCCATGGATGCTGCCAAGGCTTACAACTTGCACCTACTGGAGTGGTGGCCAGAGCCACACTGGGCCTGCTTGAGCCACAGCTGGGGTGGCCAAAGAGCACTGTGCTGGATTGTGGGGAGCAGAGTCCCTAGCTGCCCTGGGGCATTGAGCCCTGGGCCCATCCCCCAAGCTATTCTGATCTCCTAGAGACCTAGGCCTGTGATGGGAGGGGCAGCCTTAAGGATCTTTGAAGTGCCTTTGGGGGTCTCTCTACCATTCTTGATGAATAGCACCTAGTTTTCTTCTATCCATACTAATCTCTTTAGCAAACAATCCTTGGCCACACCTTTAGTATTCTCTCCCAAACATACTTTTTAATTTTAATTTTATTTTATTATTATCTTTTTGAGACAGAGTCTTGCTCTGTCACCCAGGATGGAGTGCAGTGGTGTGATCTTGGCTCACTGCAGCCTCTGCCTCCCAGTTTCAAGCAATTCTTGAGCCTCAACCTCCTGAGTAGGTGGCATTACAGGCACATGCCTCACACCTGGCTAATTTTTGTATTTTTAGTAGAGACGGGGTTTCACCATGTCGGCCAGGCTGGTCTCGAACTCCTGACCTGAAGTGATCCACCCGCCTCAGCCTCCCAAAGTGCTGGGATTACAGGCATGAGCCACTGTGCCTGTAAAAACACACTTTTTTATTCTTAACATGGCCAAGCTGTGAACTTTCCAAATCTTTCACTCAGTTTCTCTTTTAATTACAAATTCCATCTTTAAGTCATTTCTTTCCTCTCACATCTTACTCTATGTGGTTAAAACTAGCCATGCAGAAGACTGACTGCTTTGCTGCTTCTATATTTCTTTTACTAGATATCCTAGTTCATTTCTTTTAAATAAGGCCTTCCATAAAGCTCTTGGGCATGGACACAATTCAGCCAAGTTCTTTGTAACTGTATAACAGGGATAGCCTTTACTTGAGTTTCCAGTACCTTGTTCCTCATTTCCATCTGGGACCTCATCAGAATGGGCTTTACTGTCCATGTTTCTACCAGCATTCTGATCAGGACCACTTGAGTAATCTCCAAGGGTTTCAGACTTTCCCTATAGCTCTTCTCTTCTTCTTAGTCCTTACCAGAATTACCCTTAATGCTTCATTCATGACAGCCTAGCCATTTTCCACCCTGTTCCTTTAAATTCTTCCAGCCTCTACCTGTTACTCAGTTCCAAAGCCACTTTCACATTTTCAGGTATTTGTTTTAGTAACAGTCTCACTTCTTGGTACCAGTTTTCTATCTTAATCTGTTTTGTGTTGCTGCAGCAGAATGCCACAGGCTGGATATAAAAAGAAATTTATTTCTCATAGCTCTGGAGGCTGGGAAGTCCAAGGTCAAGGGGTTCACATATGAGAGTCTTCATGTCATGCCATCCCATGATGGAAGCGGAAGGGCAAGAGAGTGTGAGACAGTAAAGGAGACCTCCCTCTGAAGGCCTTAAAAAAAAAGTATTAAGCTCCTCCATGAGGGCAGAACTCATATGGCCTAATCACCTCTTAATGGCTGCACCACCCAATACCTTTACAATGGCAATTAAATTTCAATAGGTTTGGAAGGGATAAACATTCAAATAACAGCAGCTTCCTAAAGAGGATTATAATGAAAAGATACTTTTTCTTTGTTATAATTAATTTTCTTAAATAAATGATTATTATTACTTGGTTCATAAATCCATACTAGAACATTACTGCTTTAAGCCTATATAGAGAATACTATAGGAAACAACAGAATAGACTTTACTTTTCATCTGATAACTTGCTTATTACTGCTGCTTCTTTGTGTTCTAGAAACTTAAAGAACTGACAAGTAAGGCTTAGAAGTGTTTTCATGGACAAATCATGATTATATTGATTTACTTGGCTACTTAAAGGTAGTTATGCATATTGGGAAAAAAGTCAGGTTACTGAATTTTCAAATTGCTTTGTCTAGGTTGGTTACTGGTAGTTAGTGGTTAATTCAGTGAAGCTGGAGTTAATATTCTTTTATTTAAAATCCATTACAGCACCAGTGTGGTGGCAAGTGCCTATAATCCCAGCTACTCGGGAGGCTGAGGTGGGAGAATTGTTTTGAGTCCAGGAGTTTGAGTCCTGGACAACATAGTAAGATCTTTTCTCTACATAATTATTTAAAAATAAATAAAACCTACTGTAAGGTACTGATTATCGAATTGACCTTTAGTCATTCAATATCGCCAGGTTCAAGGTTTTCATTTATAAAATAGGCATAATCATATTTATCACCTTTGAGGAATATTTAACATTTTGATAGAAAAGATGCCAGATAAGTTCTATTATAAAAATACATTTAATACATTACAACCAATTATTAGATCACTTGTATCTTTAAAGTTGCTCAGTGATTTACAAATGATATATGGTCTGAATCAATGTGTCTTATTATTCTCTGCTTTGTTCTTGGCTCAAAAAGATACTAACTTTTACCAGAATTTACCACTCCTTCCAAAGTAGACCCAACTGACCAAAAAACTCAAGTTGAACTGAAATTTCATTTTGTCAAAAAAAATTCCTCTTTGCAGAGTTAGATTGTCTCATCTAGGTTAGTTCCGTAGTGCTAATTCTCCATGGTCTTATGGCCTTTCATTTTTAAGCCTGTAGAGTCATCCCTCTGAGTGTCCATTTCTGGAATCAATGGGAATAAAACTGTGCCTGAAACTATCCAAAGCAAAAGTTATAGGAATTTTCAATGTAACCTTTTATTACTAATAGAATTCTCTTACCAAATTACACACTACTTCCTTTCCAGACTATAAATCATTATGCCAGCTTTGACAATTGTGAGATATTGACAGCTTCTGACTGTTAAACTAAATCACACTTTTCACATTTAACTTACTACTCTTAATTCTGACAACCTTATTGCCCGAGTTACTGATTTTGGCACTTAATCAGAGACTTCCATTTTAATATTTGTTTTATGCTTTGTTCCTCTTGAGACTGTAATGCCCCTGAGGTCACGTTCTATGTATTATACATTTTTTTTTTTTAAAGCCTCACAACTCCTGAGTGTAGTTTTGGCATGGCATGTGGTACTCACTCAGTGAAGAATTCTTCAAACATCAACTTTTTTTTTTTTTTTTTTTAGTATTCTGTAAGGCAAAGAGATATGAAGAATTAAAATACATAGTCTCTGTCTCTGTGATAGATGCAGTTTAGCCAGGAGAAAAGCAGTCATACTAAGATCCACATCATTTATTAGATCCAGAATCCCTTTATGCATAATTCTGAAGTCCAAAAATTTCTGAAAATTTATTTACTTATTTATTTTTGATAAAGTATTTGGCAGTAAAATCTAACCCGAGATTAAGTCATTTGGTAGAGAAACCTGAACTGGTGTGACTGAACTGGTGTGACGCTATAGTCTTCATTTATTCTACTTAAGAAGAATATTCATATGTTTCACTGCAGAAATATTAATGTTTTTGATTATAATGTTATGTTTTACATAATATATGTGCTATATTACCTTTCAAAATGTGAAAATTTCCAAATTCCAAAATACATCAGACCTCATGACTTTTGGGAATCTCTTAATGTACAAAAAGTTAAATGATAAAATATTTAAATATCAAATAATATAGTAATAGTAGAAATATTTAAAATCAGTATTTGGAAAATTGCCAGTACTTAGGTGATAGTGTCTCTGTGAAGTGTCCCTGCAAATAGGCAGGTACTCAGTCCTAGATCCCAGGCCAGAGGCAGGTGAAATGGGAGTATTTTCTGACATGTCCAGGCATAAGAGCCAGAATATCTGTACAAACCAAGTTCTTTAGGGAACACTGAGAGTCAAAACAGGGAAACCGAGTTTAGTCATCAAGGGGTTAAGAGATGGCCCAAGAAAGGAACCAAAGAGACACTGGAAAAGAGAGGAATTAAGGATAAGAGTCCCGGACAGTTGCCTCAAATGAGGATCATAGATCTATCTGCAACCTATGGATATCAGTGGGCAGCTGTGATGTGCAGCATAGAGTTTGAATGAACTGGTATAGACAGTTGGTGCTAGGATGTTAGATCTGGAAGGGGCCTTTAAAGATCATTTACCCCTGCACCCCCTCCCTGTTTTACAAATGAGTAACATAAAGTTCAATAATTATTTTTCCAACATCTAGTTAGTGGTTAAGCCACACATAAACCCAGGTTTCATGTTGCCTATCTGATGCTTTTTCTACTACTATAGAGAGAAAGTATTGCAGTTTCGAGTGGTCAGGAATTATTTTTCAGAAAATAAGGAGACTTAAATTGATGACTATAGTAATTTGCAAAAACTTAATTCTGCATAAGTCTCTGAATGTATTTTTGTGTATATTTTCCTGTTTTTAAGTACTTTGATGAATACCACTGGGAATCGTAAGACCTGGGTTCTAGTTCTAGCCCTGCACAGATTATCTAAACAGCCTTGTGAACCTCTCTGAGATTCAATTTTCATCTTTAAAGAAGGTAGGATCAGGTGATCTTTAGACTCTCTTATTCTGTCATTTAGATCTGTTTCTGTGTTTGCTAAGACAAAATAATTTCCATTAACAATCACTCACTTTAATTAAGGATGACAAAGGCATAGGTAATATATTCAGATATCTCTACATAGAGAGATATATTCCTTGGAAAATCTAAATCCGTATCTGGAATATAGACTCAGATATTTTGGTAAAATGAAAATACAAAATAAATTAATACCAACAGTGCATTCAACAGTAATCAGTTAACATTCACTGTGTGTATGCAAAGCACCGAATAAGGTATGTTCTTTTGCTTTCAAGTTGTTTAGGATTTAATTAAGAGTTGACTTTAAATAGTTAAAAAACTAAGTAAACACAACAAGCTCTGTGGAACTCAGATTATGTTCAGCTGGAATGAATCAGCCTCTAAAAGTGCAGTATGACTGGCTATTCAACCTTTTGTTGGAACTGTTGAAATTACTTAGCATTTCATAATGTAAATATTTTGATACCATGACCTCCTTGATTAACATGAAGTGGTTTGCCGTCATTGAAAAAAACTTGTAACCTTACAAATTAATGCAAGAGTATAATGTTTCTAATTTATTATCATCAAGGATATTATAACTATATCCCCAATCTCTTTTGTCAGAGTCTCAAGCATGTTAGAGGAGTATCATATTCATTTCACTTTATGTTGTATTAACTAATGGTAAAAATATTTGGTTGGAACTGCATAGCATTGTGATTGACTGGTGAACATTTTAATAAAGGAGATCTAAATAAAGATAACATTTTTCAAAAGAAGGACATTGCTGGTGCTTGACTACCTGTTCTGTAAGATGTTTATTCAGTCTTGACAGTTAATTTAGATTAAAAAATTCAAAGTTACCAGTTTGTGATAATCTTTACAGAATGTGAAAATTTCTTGTTGGTGCTTTCCTAAACAAGGGTTTTTTCAAATTTTGCCTGCAACCCACAGTATGAAAGAAATTTTGCATTGTGACCCAGTACACATACAGGTAACTGAAACAAAACTTCTATGAAGCAGTACTTACCTTACTGTGTGTGATACATAAGAATTTTTAAATGCTGTTCTGATTTATTTTATTCTTTTAAAATTGTTATGTCAGAAACCCACTAAATTGATTTATAACTCCCAGAAGGGTCATAATCTGCAGTTTGAAAAGCTTTAGTTAAACTCTGTTTTGAAGATACTTACTATGTATTATTTACCTTTTATTCTCCATTGCCTAGGTCTGTGCTCAGCACATAAATGCTATTCAAACAATGTTTCTTGAGTGTTTTAATTGTACTTGATCTAGTTTCAGAAATGTTACTGTGCTGGGTGGATTATGCCTATAATCTTAGCACTTTGGGTGGTCAAGGCGGAAGGATCACTTGTGGCCAGGAATTCGAGACCAGCCTGGCGAACATAGCAAAACCCGGTCTCCACAAAAAAATACAAAAATTAGCCAGGTGTGGTGTTGTGGGCCTGCAGTCCCAGCTACTTGGGAGGCTGAGGCAGCAGGATGGCTTGAGCCCAGGAGGTTGAGGCTGCAGTGAGCCAAGAGCATGCCACTATACTCCAGCCTGGGTGGCAGAGTGAGACCCTATCTTAAAGGAAAAAAAAAAAAAAGAAAGAAAGAAGAGAATAAGGAAAAAAATAGATATCTATACAGGCTGTGTGAAGCTATTGAAAGAGATTAGGGGAAAATTATTGTAATTAGAAGATGAACATGAAACATTTATGAAAGTCACCATACACTTTATAAAAACACAGTAACAATGTGTTGGTTCTGTGTAAGAAGTTATAGAATTAACTGCTAAATTGTATCTTTTTCAGAGGCCACTATTTAAAAGTCAAAATGAATGTTGGCTTTACAGAATGAATTTATTCCTGTAATTTATCTTGAAGCTATTATCTCAGAACCATATAGTGTCTTTCACCTAACTGCTTTTATATGTACATAAGTGTATGTGTGTAAAGTTACATTTTGATTCTTTTTTCTAAGAAATATCTTGTAAGCTTTAACTTATTTTTTATTACCATTCTTTAAACAGTACTCCAAGCCAAATACTATTTGTATATAAATTATATTTTTTCTTTTTTGATTTTTTAACAGTACAAAGTTTCCCCCACTCTGCATAGTAATATTTGCTTGATATAGCTTAAGTATGGTAATGAATTTAAACTTTTTCATCTATACCTATTGATAGTTTCTTTATGGAGATTTTGATAAATATTTTGCCACCAATTCTATGATAACAAATTCTATTAGAACAAAAATTTCTGCAAAGATTGCCAGTTACTCTCCAGCTGGTGACCTTTTTCTTTGTAGCAGTAATTTGTATAATAGGGTTTTGTTTAGCCAAAGAATTAGGTTAATTCAAAAACATTTTCTGGGACTTGATTAATTTAAATAAACAAAAGATACATAATTTATTGGTAGCAGAGTTGATCAGGGTTAAATTATTTCAGGTAATTTTCACAATTGTTACTTTGCACTTAATGATATACTACTTTATAATTATTCTAAAAATTAATGTTTTCTTCTCAGCCAGATACTAAGTTCTCCAATGGACTCCTCTTTTCCTTCCTTTCTGTTTCCACTTTTTTCCTTTCTTTTTCCCCATTTTTCTCTATTTCTTTTTGTATCCACAAATACTTCTGTGCTCTATATAATATTGAAACTCATTGAATGCGTGCTTATTAACCTTGAACGATTTCCTCGAAAATTTAGGCTCACTAAGGCGCTCTGATTTTAATAATATCTAATGTATAATGAATCAGGGTTTTAAGTTAGAAAACAAACTCTACTTTTGTTTCTTTTCATTAACTCAGTGATTTTAATCTCTTTGTCCATTTTATTGTCTGTAATTTACAAAGGGCTAATATTTGCTTTTGCTATGGTCTATTTCATAGCATAATGTGAAGATAATATGAGACAATTATAAGAATGTTATTTTAAAATTTAAAAGTATTTGATATGCATAAATGGTTAGTGAGGCCCTTCATGCATGGTTATGATGATTAAATGAGATGATGTATATATAAAATGCCCAGCACAGTGCTTGACACAGAGTGAACACTTAATAATGGTGGTTGCTGTTAATATTATTTAACTTGAATATGGATTTATACACTTCAGTCATTTTATATTTCACATTTTTAGCTTAATAGTCTAAAAAATATTACTTTTTTATAAATCTATTTTTTATGTTTCTTATTTTCTGTGGCTCTCTTAAATAGAAAGCCCTTTCTCTCCAAATCTGGTCCATTGTTTTGTTTCTTATACCTATTTTCCATTTTATAAATTTTTGTATATAAAATTATTAAAATTCATAATTGGATAATTAAAAATTAAAAAAATTCACAGTAATTCTTTGACAGTTATTTCTGTGGTATTGAAAAATTTGAGTACCCTATTTTGAATTCTGATAATTTGGATTATTCAATATTTAATCATGTAATAAGAGGACATTTAATTATCTGAGTAATAGCAGTTCCTTTGAATTATACAATTTTCTCTGATTATATTTTATCCTATATCAGATAATAAAATTATATCATATTTAAAAAAATAAGCAACAGATACTTCACCCACAAGGGGAAATTTCAGCCAGTTGAAGATAAAAAAGTATAAAAACAATTTAAATTTAACAATTTAAGACTTATATAGGTAATTATATTTTACTTATTTATAATATTTCTACGGCTTTCTTCATATTGTTGTCCTCAAACTATTTGTATTTTTGTTTTCCTACTAAAACAGTGATTCCATTATAGTAATTGGAGACTTCTTACTTTAAACATTGATAATTCAAGCCCTTGCAATTCAAAATTATATAAATGGAAGCTATTGTTCAAATAGTTTAATTATTTCTAAAGAAGAAAAAAAGTGTTCTTGTGTGTGTTTGTGTGATTTAATTAAATTACTATTCTTTTTTTTCTTCTGGGAACCTTTCCCAAAATGTTAGCAGAGGGACAGAGAAACATTTGCAACTTTTGTTTCACTTGGTGAAGGAGTCAGGAACTGTTTATGTGCAATAATCCAACATCAGCTTAAGTTTTTTGGCGGTCTTTTCACATGAGCAAGAAAAGGTTTTGCTTCCAATTCCTGCACATTATTTTCTTTTTATTGTTTAGTTGGATTTCCCATTCAGCACCACTTTATTTTCATTCTTTTGGTTATTAATCTGTTTATTTTGAAAGGCTAAGTAATTAACACAGGTTTGAAAACGTTTGTGTGTATGCGTGTGTGTGTGTGTGTGTGTGTGTGTGTGTGTGTGTGTGAGATGCTTTGTTGGAGCATCTACAAAAGTAATGAAAATGCTTGTCCAAATCCTCAAGATGCAGATGTTGTTATGAATGTTCTGAAGGCAGGAAACCATGCAATCCTATTTTAACAAATTCTTAAATTTGATTTTTAAGTCAAATAAGCTTCCTCCCTACTCTTTAAACTACCTGACTGGCAGAATTTTTATGGCATCCATTTACAGAAAACAAAACAAAACAAGCCTTCCAATTGAGGTTTGAATACCACAGCTTTTGGAGACAGAGATCTAGGGCTTAATTTTGAGTTAGCTTACATTTTAATCCACCTGATTGCTGACTTCTTAAAATTGTGTTAATTTTTCATCTGTTTTTCTATTTCCTTCACTATAATTACGTCGTCTTCTTAACCAAGAGAATGTCTGTCTTCTCCTCAGCACTATATCATTAATGAAGATCTTTAACTGTGTTTCCAAACTTGCTACAGGTTAGTACTTGACTTTTGGTTTGCACAGATTCATAATCAGGATTTTGCTGACTATATTATCAGTCCTTTATTTACTTTTTGTGTCATAAGTTCTTTCCTAAAATTACTGTATTTTGTTTTCCTAATTCTATTCTCTACTTACTTTATCTTTCATACAGGTTCTAATAAAAATCAACCAATGAACCACAGCAAACCCCAAAAACCCTTCCTGCCTTCCCGAAAATCTTGACTCTTCATATTTAGTTACCTTTTTATTTTATTTCTTGATTATTACCTTCAAAAATTACTTGGAGTCTGGTAGTTTCTGCATCTAGAAATTTTGCTTATCAGTTCTTGTTTTCAAAAAACCTTTGTTATGGAGGTGGCAAATATCCAAAATGAGATGAAGACTTGAAATTATCCAATAAATCAGAACTGCCTTGGCATCCAAACTAGGTAATACAGATAAAAATAAAATTCACTTTGGGACAACAGCTACTTGGTTGGTATTATCTTAGATTGTCTTCCAAGATAGTCCTCTTTTAGATTTTTGGTATGTGTATGAACAATTGATTGCATTTTTCCCTTCCCTGTAGAAGCTTTGCAGCATAAATTAATGTTGGCCTCATTGATGTTGGAGAAAGGAATTCCAAACCCTTTGTTGAAGAGGCTGTGGGCATTCTGAACTAGGCATCCCAGGAACAGTGTCTGACAAAGGGTTAAGTGGAGAAGGATGGTTTATAGTTTTGTTGTTACATTTCTTTGATCTTTGAATTCCTTCAGTGATTTTGTTTTCCTAAAGACAGAACATAGCAACAGACTTTCTTCCATGTTATTGTGGATCTCCTTAGACCACTGTTATTTCTTCATAGTCTTTCGCTGTGAAGTACTTCACTGTACTTCACAGTACATCACTGTAATTTTCCCTAAAGGTTGGAATTCCCAGGCTCCTGTCCTTTATTCTCTTTTTCATCCTGTGTGCTGTCAGTCTTCCCACCCTCATTTCCATTCTTGCCATATAGATATCTTCTATTTTTAAATCCTTAGGCATCACCTTTAGGTATCTCTGCTCCCAACATTCCCTCTAAGTCAAGACATACATTTAATTGCCTGATGGACATATCTGCGTAGATGGCACAAAACACCGCATTTTTAGCAAAACCAAAACTAAACTAATTTTCTCCCATACCTACTGTTTCTCCTGTATTTTCCATTTCAGTTATGTGGCACCTAGCCAAGAGGCCAAAAATGTTGAAATCGCCTTAACTCTTCTCTTTAAGTCCTATGAGTTTGTGCTGTCTTTATTCCTAACACTTGTCAAAACTGCCTCTTCCATATCAGTATGATTTCCAGAGTCTAACAAAGTGATCAGTCTAAAACACAAACATGAACAGATCACTCCTCGTTAAAAAAAAACACATAATAACTCCCCATCATCTATAGAAAAAAATAAATCGATGATCTAGTTCCTGCCAACCTCCTAACAATTATTTTTGGCAATATGGGACTATATGTAATTTCCAGAACTCATTATGCTATCTTCACACCTCTGTGCTTTGGCTTATGTTCTTTCTTGCCTAAAATTTTATCCCTTTCTCACTCCTTCCTTACCTGGCTAACTACTGTTCATCAAGATTCTAGTTGGATATCATTACTTTTAAGAACTCTTACTGGTTGGTCATGTGACCTTGTTTCTTTTGATTTTCCATTGTAGGCTTTGTTTAACTCTATCATGGCACTTAACTGTTTATGGCTAGCATTCACTAAAGAATGAGCTTTTTGAGGGCAAGGGCCAAATTATAGTTGGCTTTTTGACAGAAAGTATTGTAAAAAATACTTGTTGAGGCCAGGTGTGGTGGTTCATGCCTGTAATCCCAGCACTTTGAGAGGCCAAGGTGGGAGGATCTCTTGAGCCCAGGAGTTCAAAGTGAGCCTGGGAAACATAATGAGACCCTGTCTCTACAGGTGGGTGTGATGGTGAGCGCATCTGGTCCCAGCTACTCAGGAGGCTGCAGTGAGCCTTGATCACACCACTGCACTCTAGCCTAGGCGACAGAGCAAGACCTTGTCTCAGAAAAAAAAAAAAAAATCCCTGTTGAACTAAACTTCTGTTAGGTCTACATAAAAAAAGTTGTATGTGCTGTGAAGGATGCTGATAAAAGGGAAAACCAAACAGAAAAGCACATTATAGGTTTCTCATAGTTTTATTGATAGAAGGCAACTGATCCAGTAACCTGAACTTTTAACATTTTCCTATTCTGAATCCATTCATGATGAGGGAGTGAGCCATAGCATTACAACCTGAAAATTCTGGGTCAAGGGAATTTTTTCTTTTCTTTTTTGAGACAGAGTTTCGCTCTTTCACCCAGGCTGGAGTGAAGTGGCACGATCTCAGCTCACTGCAACCTCTGCCTCTGGGGTTCAAGCGATTCTCCTGCCTCACCCTCCCAAGTAGCTGGGATTACAGGTGCCTGCCACCACGTCTAGCTAGTTTTTTTGTATTTTCAGTAGAGACGGGGTTTTGCCATGTTGGCCAGGCTGGTCTCAAACTCTAGACCTCAGGTGATCCACCCAACTCGGCCTCCCAAAGTGCTAGGATTACAGGCGTGAGCCACTGTGCCTGGCCAGGAATTTTCTATTTTCTTTGTGGAACTGTCTGACTTGGACAGTTTTTGGCATGACTAATAAACTCTCAGATCATTTTAGAAATGATAAACTCTTTGTAGCAGGTGTGTTTCCCAGTGTATGCTGACAACAGAAAGAAATATATAGCTAACTGATTCCAGCTCCAGAACAACCTCAGTCTATAGCCATTCTCCAAAAGCCTTTGGCAGGAGATATATTGGAATGATCTCACTGTCCACATTCTTGGATGGATGACAACAGAACAAGTTACTTTTCACCCAGCCAGTTTTCTACAGTTCATGAAGCTTAATCTCTCAAAACACTTTTAAAAGACAACAGAATTTTAAACACACTTAATAAAGCATATTTTGTTATTTGTATATATTCATGGAGTACAAGTGAAATTTTGCTGCATTGGTATATTGCGTTGTGGGAAATCAGGGCCTTCAGTGCATGCACCATTGGAGCAATGCACAGTGTACCCACCAAGCAATAAGGACACATATTAATGTTAATCTCTACTTCTACCCATTCCCATAGAACCTGGACTCAGTCCCCATATATTTCTGGGAGAGGAACTTCCCTAGAATTCATGGGAAGTTAGCATTTTAAAACAGTGATGAGAGGCCTGGCGTGATGGTTCACACCCATAATCCCAGCACTTCGGGAGGCAGAGGTGGGAAGATAGCTTGAGCCCAGGAGTTTGAGACAAGCTTGGACAAGGTAGTGTGACCCAGTCTCAATTTTTTTTTTTTTTTTGTAGAGAGAGTGTCTCATTTTATCGCCCAGGCTGGAGTACAGTGGCATGATCTTGGCTCACGGTGGCCTTGCCTTCCCAGGCTTAAGCCTCCGAGGCTTATTAAGCCATCCTCCCAACTCAGTCTCCTGAGTAGCTGTGACTACAGGTGCCCACCACCACATGCAGCTAATTTTAGTATTTTTGTAGAGACGGGGTTTTGCCACATTGTCCAGGCTAGTCTCAAATTCCCTAGCTCAAGCAATATGGCCGACTTGGCCTCCCAAAGTGCTGGGATTACAGACATTAGCCACTGCGCCTGGCCCTCAAAAATTTATTTATTTATGTATATTTTTTGAAACAGAGTCTTGCTTTGTCACCCAGGCTGTGCCTGGCCCTCGAAAAAAAATTTTTTTTTTCGAGACGGAGTCTCACTCTGTCACCCAGGCTGGAGTGCAGTGGAAAGATCTTGGCTCACTGCAGCCTCAACTTCCCATGTTCAAGTGATTCTTGTGCCACAGTCTCCCCAGCGGCTGGGACTAAAGGCGTGTGCCACCATGCCTGGCTTAAGTTTTGTATTTTTTAGTAGAGACAGGGTTTCACTACGTTGGCCAGGGTGGTCTCGAACTCCTAACTTCAAGTGATCTGCCCGCCTCGGCCTCCCAAAGTGCTGGGATTACAGGTGTGAGCCACCGTGTCTGGCCAAAAATATTTAAAAAGTTTACCAGGTGTGGTGGTACACGCCTGTAGTCCCAGTTTTTTGGAGGCTGAGGTGGCTTGGGATGGGTGGCTTGGGATGGGTGGCTTTGGAGGCTGGGATGGCTTGATCCCAGGAGGTCAAGCCTGCAGTAAGCCATGATCCTGCCACTGCTCTCTAGCCTGGGTGACAAAGGGAGACCCTTCTTCAAATGAATAAAACAGTGATAAGATTCATACCCAGTTTGAAGGGCACATATGCACTTACAATTTATTTATAAGAAGGGTGCAAGAAATGTTATGCATATAGTTTATGTGAGTTGCATTTTTGCTAAATTGTCCAATTAACACTATTTTTTTCAGCTGCTTCATTAGGAGCATATTAAAACCACCTTGTCACTTTATTATAAAAGATATAAATGATTAGTTTTTTAGATATAGTTAAAATTTATTTATGACTGGCAGATAGTTATATTGATTATTATCAGATACTACATTTAATTCATCTAGACTAGTGCTGCCCAATAAAACTTTCTATGCTGATAGGGTAGCTAATAGCTATATATGGCTATTGAGCATTTGAATGTGTCTGTGACTGAGGAACCAAATTTATAATTTTATTCCATTTTAATTAATTACAATTTAAATCTAAATAGCCACATGTGGCAAGTGACTGCCATGTTGGACAGTGCAGATCAAGGCTATAAAATATTATCAATAAAGTTTTTTAAAAACTGTTAAATAAGGCACGTGGCATAAGAAAAGTACTATCTATAATCAGCTTATCCATAATCCATAATACTGATTATAAGTTTTCCTATTAGGGAGATGCAATTTTTTTTTTTTTTTTTGAGACGGAGTCTTGCTCTATCACCCAGGCTGGAGTGCAGTGGCATGATCTCGGCTCACTGCAACCTCCACCTCCTGGGTTCAACCAATTCTCCTGCTCCAGCCTCCCGAGTAGCTGGGATTACAGGCGCGCGCCACCCCGCCCAGCTAATTTTTGTATTTTTAGTAAAGACGGGGTTTCACCACGTCGGTCAGGCTGGTCTCAAACTCTTGACCTCGTGAACCGCCCACCTCGGCCTCCCAAAGTGCTGGGATTACAGGCATGAGCAAGCCACCGCACCCAGCCTTTAAAATTGTACTTTTTTTTTTTTTTTTTCCAGGCTGAGTTTCTCTTTTGTAGCCCAGGCTGGAGTACAATGGCGCGATCTTGGCTCACTGCAAACTGTGCCTCCCGGGTTAGAGTGATTCTCCTGCCTCAGCCTCCCGAGTAGCTGGGATTACAGGCATGCGCCATCACGCCCAGCTAATTTTGTATTTTTAGTAGAGACGGGGTTTCTCCATGTTGGTCAGGCTGGTCTCAAACTCCCGACCTCAGGTGATCCGCATGCCTTGGCCTCCCAAAGTGCTGGGATTACAGGCATGAGCCACCGTGCCCGGCCGGGAGATGCAAATTTTTGTATGAAAAATATCTTCATGGCCTGAAAAACTCAATGTGGTTGATATTTTAAAAATAACTGAATATCTTAAAAGGATACTATCATTGTTCTCAAGGGATCTATAATGTCGGTACAGAAAAGATAATAAATGATGCTAGCTGTATATTAAGAATTTTAATGTAAACCAACTGACACCTTTTGTAAGAGTCTTTCATTATTTTTGCTGAGAATCTCTAAGACCTGACTAACATTTTTGGAAACTGAGAGCCAGAAATTGTACATATTATATAATCAACATCTAAGAATTTCACCAGTATAAGGATGTAATCAAACAATTTTGTTCAATTAAAGTCTGTGCATTGGGGTTAAGGGTGGAGGGAATTACCAAAGAAAGGAAGTTAAAGGGTAAGGATAAAGGAATAAGTGAGGTAAATATAGCTAAGTTGATTTAGGAAAGCTGAAATTAACTAGAATATGTGCAGAGATTTTTAACTAGACTGTTGTGATCCACAATTACTTCAGAGCTTTGGGAATATGGATATTAAAAAAGTGAAGAAGGGCTGGGTGAGGTGGCTCACGCCTTTAATCCCTGCACTTTTGGAGGCCGAGGCAGTCGTATCACTTGAGGCCAGGAGTTAGAGACCAACCTGGCCAAAATAGTGAAAGCCTGTCTCTACTAAAAATACAAAAATTAGCCAGACATGGTGGCCGGTGCCTGTAATCTCATCTACTCTATAGGCTGAGGCACAAGAATCGCTTGAACCCAGAAAGTGGAGGTTACAGTGAGTTGAGATTGCACCACTGCACTCCAGCCTGGGAGACAAAGAGAGACTCTGTCTCAAAATAGAATAGAATAGAATAGAATAAAATAAAATAAAATAAATAAAAATTAAAAAGTGAGGAGAAGACAAAGAAAAACTGCCTGGAAGTTATTGTTGCTGAGTGGGAGATAAGATTAATGGATAGCCTGAACAGCCCGGAATAAGTCAGAAATTTGGTCTGGCCTAATCCCACTTAGTGCTTCTGTTAGATTGGAATGAAAATCACCTTTGTCACCCATTCTTTATTTCAAATGGTCCTTTATTTCCCCAGTTTGTAGATGACTGATCTCAACTAAAGTATGTGAAATATTTGCTATGTGACACTTTAATGTTTCTTGCTGGGTGCCTAAAATACTTTTGCTATGTGAAAAGCCACTATCAACCCTATCTGTAACACCCTCCAAACAGAAAAAGAGGAGTCGAATAAGGAAACTACAGTGAATTTTCCAACATTCACAGAGGTGATAGTTCTACCAACCTGAAACTAATTAAGCAGTTAAAAGCAGTAGAAATGCATGATTTCAGAGTAAAAAAAACTAATGCAAGTCTTTACCATTAATTTATATACAACCCATTTGACTTTCTGTTTCAGTCATATTAAATTTTTGGTGATGGGCTTGTACCTTTGTGCAGGCAGGTTCTATTTAGATTTTCAAGTAGAAAAGCCAAATAAAATGTCTCAAGACATTCCTTGGCACAGTTAGAAGCATGAAGGGCCAAAAAGTTTCATGAGAAGAAGACAACCTGTTTTCTCAAGGTTTCTAGTCCGACTAGGCTCCTAATTCCTAATATTATTCTCATTTTGTGGAAGAGAAACCAAAGACTAGAGATGAAGTAACAGAAAGCAGAGTGGCAAAAGGGTGTTGCTAACTGCTTCTTTGCTTGATAGAAGAGAAAGATAAGTGAGTGCATGCACTAGCACAGGTATAAAGCATAAGTTTCAGGTTCAAGGTCAGTCCAAATAATGAGTACTGAAGCTGATTTGCTCTGTTTCCAATTTTAGAAAACAGTTTAATGAAGAGAAAAGTTCTGTAACTTGGTTAAGGTCACATAATTAGTAGATGCCTTGTCTTTTAAATCCACATCTGCCTGACTCTAAAACCTCTGTTCAGTTTGCCTTGTTTTATCCCTTTCTATGTATTCTTCAATTCTATTTATGCTTCCGGCTTTTCTTCTCCTTCTCTCTTTTTTGGCACCAATTTTTCTGTGAGTATTCCGTCTTCCATATGCTTTCCCAGCTTTTCCTCACTACCTCTCGAACTTCTTTCCTTTTCTCTTAAATAACAATTTTGTTTTTACTCTATTGAAAAAGATGAAGTGGCATCAAAAGATGATTGCATGTTTAGATTAAATGTCTTAAAATTGTTTATATATCCTGACCTCATAATTCCCTTTTTAAGAATTTTTTCTAAATAATCAGAGATATAGGCAAAATGTGTATACACGGAAGAAAATCCAAGTATCATTTATAGTATTAAAAATTAGAATAATCTTAATGTCTAATGGTAGAGTTAAATAAATCCTTGTGTGTGTGTGCATACACACATATATAAAATATAATGAACAAATTATAGTTACTTGAGATAATGAATAATGACAGAAAAAATGTTCATTATATATTTAAAAATTCATCATGAGCTCATTTATTATAGTTAGAACATTACCTGTTTCTTTAAATACCATGTAACACCCACCTGACAGTAAGTAAAAAACAAAAAAGTGTCTTAAAAATAGGTATGAGAAAAGGCAATAGTATGTTCCATATAACGTAAATATAGTGGAAAAATACCTGTATAGAAGAGGACTGGATATGTATGCACTAAAATGTTAGCAGTTGTTACCTCAGGATGATGGCATTGTGGTTAAATTTAATTTTTGAATTTCTAGTTTTTTTCTTTTTCAATGAACATTTATCAGGTTTAAAATAAAGATGACCAAAACAAATATTTTACGTATATCATTATTAAACTTTATTATTATTTTCCTTAGGAGAAAGGGTAGGTTGAAAAGTCAGGAATTTTTTTTTTTCCTTTAGGCTGGGAAGACTAATCAGAGAGACTGCGAAGTAAGAGGGTTGTTTATGATTCCCCATCAAACACGTAAGTCTTTAATTATCATTCTGAATCTACATAACAATATTCCTTTTTGGCACAAGTTCTGTACTAGATGAATGATAAAAAAAGAGCCGTAAGTGTGTAAGTGCCGTAGTATTCAGAGACAGACAAGATCCTCTCTAGTTGCAGTGGTCAAAAAGGCTTATCGAGTAGGAAGATTTTGATATGAACCTTTTTTTTCTAAGTTTAAAACTATTTTATTTATTTTTTCAGAGACAGGGTCTTGCTTTGTCACCCAGGCTGGAGTGCAGTGGCGGGATCATAGCAGCCTCAAGCTCCTAGGCTCAAGCGATCTTCCTGCCTCAGCCTCCGAAGTAGTTAGGACTACAGACATGTGTCACCATGACCGACTACGTTTTAAATTTATTTTTGTAGAAACAGGGTCTCCGTATGTTGCCCTGTCTGGTCTCAAACTCCTGGCCTCAAGTAATCCTCCTACGTCAGCTTCCCAAAGCACTGGGGTTACAGGCATTAGCTACTGTTCCCAACTTTCATTTGGACTTTAATGGATAAGGAAGACTTAGATCAGCATTTTCAAATTCTTTGGCCTTAGGACCCCTGTATAACACTCTTCAATATTATTGAGGACCCCAAACAGGTTTTGTTTATATGGGTTATATCTATCTGTATTTACCATATTAGAAATTAAAACTGAGACAATTTACAAATATTTATTAATTTATTTTAACCTAAATTACATGTTAATGTAAATATTTTTATGAACTATATTTCCACAAACAAAAACAGTTAGGAAAGTGGTACTGTTTTACATTTTGCATTTTAATAGGAGACAGGTGGATTCTTATATTTGCTTCCTTTGTGATACTGCATGTCATGTAGCCTCTGGAAAACTCTACTGTACATCTGTAACAGAATGAGAGTAAAAAGACAAATAGCATCTTAGTATTATTATGGGCATAGCATTGACATTGTGGGCCCCCGAGAAGCACTCTGAGAACCACTGATTAAAAGAGACTAAGGGCAAAATAGAGGGATGGCATAATTTTAGAGGTGGGAGGGTATAAGGCATGTTACAGAGAGAGCAAACAGACCAATCTGGTAGTTGTGAAAGATTCATATGGGGGAGGTGGAGGAGATATGGCTAGAAATGTATATTGGGGGATCGTGTTATATCAATTAAAAAATACTAGCTTCCTTAATTATGACCATCTTCACTGACCTCTAATTTTGGCATCAGTAAGCTTCAGGGTAGGAATGATAGAAGAGAAATTCATACTTGGTTTCAGGCAACTCTAAAGTTATGTGGCTGACAGTATTCTAATTGATTTGTTGATTGCTTTATTTATTTAATGTATTTAGTGTTTACTACATTCAAAGAAGCAATGTAAGAACTAGTGATACAAGGATGACAAAGACAGTCTCTATAGGAGCTCCCAATTGAGTGGAAGATTCAGATATTAAAATAAGCAATACACTCATTAATCTGGAGGAAGACAGAGGAGAGGGCTGCTAACTGTGACTGGGTGGTGTCATAGACAGCATTGTACAGGAAACCTTTAAGTCCCAAATACTAATAACCACTGAGATATGACCATGGTGAGAAATACTTGATGTATAAGGATGACAGATTCAGTGCTAGAGTTAATACAGTAGTTCTGGTGAGATAGTCAGATAGTCTATAGAAAAATTTCCTGAATATATGTTCTCTTTTGAAAGTAAGAGTGTACAAATTCTCTTTCTCCTAAAGCCCTGCAGCATCTTTCTACTGCTAGGCCTGGGAGACACCATCAGTTATCTTAATGTCTCTGTTTTCTTCAGTTTGATCACCTTTTTTAGTCTTTTTGTTCTCTGTGACTCAGTAACAAGAGTGAAGGGGAGGAAGAAATTTAGGTAATTACAACAGCTTTAAACTAAGAACTGAGAACACCTTTACTAACCCAGCTAATTATGATTAAATAAATAGAGAACCTATCTCCCAGCACCACCTGCAGGGGATGAGGAAGTCTGCAACAGGATTCAACACTTCCTTTTCTGCCAACATATCTTTAGCCCAACATTCCATTATTGAGAATCTACCAAGTTAAGAGCCTGATTTTAGTGGCTGAGGAGAATACAAAGACCAATAAGGATAATCTACCCATACTCTGAGGAACATTATTAAAACTGGGGGATGTTTGTGATAATTAAAATAGCTTGGAAAGAACTGATTAAATCGAAGAGAATCAGACTTCTTTTGTGAAGATTGAATAGTAAAGCAACTACTGCATTGTCATTTTACATCCCCCACTGATAGAAACTAATAACAAAGGTGATTCCACAGTTTTAAAAGTAAAATAATAATGATTAGTTTTGGATCTTCAAGTCTGTTAAGTTTGCAATATGATGAGAAAAGCCTGTGTTGCACACTATCTTATATGGACCTGTTAAGCATGCTCTTTTCCTAATTTAAGGCTGGCCCCAGACAGCTATCTTAGGGCTCTCTGCTAGTCAAAGAGGAATCAGATGGAAAAAGATACATGGATTAGTATAAATCCATATGCACCTATTCAGTAAGTTATAAGAACTTTTTCCAGTAAGAGCTTTTTCTTTACTTATCAAATCATGTCCTAGAATCTAAAGAGAATGAGGTTTTCAAAAGTTCCTAGTCTTTTGAAATCTCACAAACAAGTACAAAATATTTGTTTTTTGATTTCAGAATTTAAAAAAGAAGCAGAATATACCAGATACACAAGAAGCAAAAGAAATGAAATGAGCATTCATAACAACATCCTTAGAACACAGAAAGCCTTATCCTGGGTGAGTGATCAGGAATATGAATAAATTTGATCTGTAGGATGCCTTTCAATGTTTTTGTTTGTTTAGATGTAGAATCTTACTATATATACAGCCAAGATTTCTAGAGGAAACAGTCAGTCAGCTATCACCCATCCTACAACCCAAGAAAATGCTCACAGGCACCTGGGTAGTCATATTCAGGTGTTCTCAGTCTTTTTTCACTAGAGTTTTGAACTGCCTATTGTATATTAAGTCTTGAGTTACCACTCCCAATTATACCACTTTCCAAAATCACACCACACATTATAAAAACAATGATATGGATTGGTAATTACAATAATACACCATCAGAGGTAAAGGGATACAATATGTCATGTAGTCCAGTTATTTCTCAGCGTATGGGTTCTATATCTGCAAAATAATTTATTGCTTATTACAAATTCAGACTACTAGGCTCCATGAATCTGCATTTTTAACAAGCTCCTTAAGATGATATGTACATTAAGGTTTGGGAACCATTCATATAGTCAAATTCCTTCATATGACAGATAAGGACATAATATGAGAGAAGTTAAGTGATTTGGCCAAAGTGGACAGCCAGTCAGAGGCAGAAACCAGACTCACACTTAAATCTTGACTCCTAAGCTACAATTCTTTCAGTTATAAGTAGTTTGTATTTACTTGTAAATTCCCAGTACACCTAAATGAAAAGGGAATTTGAGGTCTTTGTTCCTCGACATTCCCCAAAGGTTTAATACCAATAATTTACCATTAATGGGCTCCCAGCACTTCATAAGTAAGCTGTTGTCTTCAGATTTAGGGAATATCAACTATAGAAGCTTGTGGACAAAGGTGTTTTGTTAACTTTTTACCATCCCATTCCCCTTCACAATAAGACACGCAAGTTCATTTATCAACAAGAACATATACTCATTTTTCTCAAATCACAAGAGACAATAAAAAGTAAGTGGAAAACCCTGCTACTAGTGTTAAACAAGAATATCCCACCCTCTATAACAACATACCATATGGTATTTCCCTACCTTGTTCAGTATTTAACCTAACAATTTATTGCTAGGCTTCTTGGCAGCAAGCTGCGCAAGTTGAAGTGGAATCTGATTGAGGTGAGTTAATTAATGTGGTGGCAGCTCGGAATGTTGTCCAGCTGCCAGTGAGAATTATGTTTGTTTGCCTTTGGCCCAAGTGTGAAATGGCTGGCTGTTGATTTCAGAAGTGTGAGTGTACATTTTTATATCTCACATGAATGAATACATTTTTTGTATCCTACACATTTGGGGAAATGCTAAAATTTATTGGGTCATGTTATTTACCACTTGTGTGGTAGAAAGAGAAAGGTGAAATTTTGCCCCAGAGGTTGACTTTGCATCTGTAGAAAAAGCAAAAGCAGGTGGCATATAAATCCATGAGCAGGTAAATAAGCCGTCTGAAATTAGCTCATCTGGCCTAATGTTTTAAAGAATAACTTTTAAAAGGAGGTAGGCAAGATTTTTGAACCAGAAAATAACTCTTGTAATGATGAAAGGATTTTGAAAGTAGGAAACATAGTTTTCAGATTTCCCTTGAAAGACATGGCTTTTGGATTTACTGTTGACTTACATTTACAATTCTTATTTTTACTACACACAACCTTCTATTGAATACATCATCTCACTGTGCAATCTTCCTTTCTATCAATAACTGATGACAGTGATTTCTGTGATGTGTTCTTAATGTTCTTGATAATTTTGACTAGCTGTTACTGATATGAGCAGGGGCTTCTCCAATTCAAGCAGTCAATAACTGACACTAAACTAACAAAGTTCAAAGAACGTTTGAAGTGTGTCAGATAATAGTTATTCCCCTATTTTTTTTCTATGTAATATCCTGTTAAGTTAAAATGCCTTGAGAAAAGTTTACCTTAGATTAAGGAAATAGATACTTAAAAATATAATGTATAAACTTTTTTTATTTTACCATTTTGAAAAAAATTAATACACTAAAAGCAAAGGAAATAGCATGGAAGTGATGTAAGAGCAAATAATATGAAAAGTTTGCAAATCTAACAAAACGTTACCAAAACCCTTTTTGATGACAAACAGATTTCCTTAAATTTTGATGTTACCATGAGGATATTAAGAAAACTTTAAAATAAAAGTGTTCATACTTTGGAAGACATTCAATGAAATTAGTCTGGTAAAAAATCTAGTAAAAATAGTATTTTAGATGCAGAAGTATATAGAAAAAACACAAGTGAATTAGTGCAGAAATAGGACCATGGATTCATAGAACTTTAGAGATTAAAGAGAAAGGAAAGTAAGGAAATTTGAATAAAGTATGAAATTTAGTTAGTAATAATGGATTGATATTTGTTCATTGATCATTACAAATGTACCACACTCATGTATGATGTTAATAGGGGAACTAGACAGATTCCTAGGCTAAGTTTCTGTGTTGGTAAAATTCATATACATATGAAGTACTGAATGAATGGTATCATTCTTAAGGTATTATAACTTGTGATGATGTCAGTAATCATCTACTACATGACAACTTCTAGAGATTCATAGGATTGTGATATTTGGTGCATCAGTGTATTAGTTGTGTTAAGAATTACCTCAAGGACAGGCGCGGTGGCTCATGCCTGTAATCCCAGCACTTTGGGAGGCCAAGGCAGATGGATTACCTGAGCTCAGGAGTTCGAGACCAGCCTGGCCAACATGATGAAACCCTGTCTCTACTAAAAATACAAAAATTAGCTGAGCATGGTGGTGGGGACCTGTAATCCTAGCTACTCAGGAGGCTGAGGCAGGAGAATTGCTTGAACCCGGGAGGCAGAGGTTGCAGTGAGCCGAGATCACGCCATTGCATTACAACCTGGGTGAGAAGAGCAAAACTCCATCTCAAAAAAAAAAAAAAAAAAGAGAGAGAGAGAGAGAATTACCTCAAAATCTGGTAGATTAAAGCACTAAATATTATCTCATAATTTCTGCTGTGGTTCAGGAATTTAGGAGCAGCTTACCTAGGTGGTTTTGGCTCAGGGTCTTTCATGAGGTTGCAGTCAAGATGTCATCCTGAACTAGAGTTATTTTATTTTTTTACACAATGAATTACTTTTATTTCGGTGTGCACCCACATTTCAGCATTTAGTGGTCCTGAACAGGAAGTGGAAAGACGCACCAATTTCCCAGGAGGTCAAGCCCACCAATTTCAGGGATCTGCTATGCACACCGGGTTTTTTCTTAATCCCTGCTGAGGATCTTGAGAAGCAGCAGCAGCACCAAAACCAAGGCATGCACTGGATTCAAGGTTCTTTTTGTTCCAGTTGTCAGATTCTAAACTAGACCTCAATGGATTGCAAGGATGACCAAATGAAAGCCCTGTTTAAAACTTCTTCAGTTTTTAAAAGCAAAAGCAATTACAGGAAAGTAAAACAATTCAGAAGGATCATGTGTGCTTACAAGTGTCTTCTTGTGGTCTTTCTCCAATTTCAACCACCAAGGACTCCGAGAGCTGGCAGGTCTGAGTAAGCCTGGTGACTTTCCTTTTCACCTTATCAAAACCTGAGCTAAAAACAACGCATCAGCTGATGACAGCAGAGGGTAGCAGGGCTGAAAACCCAATATTCATTTCCCAGGCTGATGGAGAGTGAATAAGTACGGTTCCAAAACTAAACAAGGGAGGTTAGAGACTTTCTAACCTTACCTGATGGCTTCTGGCCAAAGCAAGGAAGTGTCATGGAAGGTATTGAGTGGTGATGGTGCAGAAAGCAACTTGAGGAGGAGGGAAGAAAAAGCAGCAACCCTCGATAAAGGTGGGGGAGAGAAGATACAGGGAAAGCCCTGAATTCCTTACCAAAGGCCAATCTCAGAGGGGAGCGGAGGGGTTACAATCTATGCTTCTGCCAAAGGCAGGAGTGGAGGAGTGTGGGGACAGGATGATGGATTGGAAGGGGCATCATTTAAGACTTAAAGAAACCAGGGGTGCAGGCGAAGCACCCCACACACGCAGCAGTAGTCCCACAGGCTGCAACCTAAAACCTTCACATCCACTCTAACAAGCCAAGCTAGAGGGCTGTTGCAGGGAGGGTGGGAGGCAGGAGGGTAAGCGGAGAAGGCAGAGACCCCCAGGCCATGTAATCAGCAAGGTGATTGTGTGATGTTTCTTTTTCACAGTTGAGTTAGATGTGCCCCACTAGTTATGATGGGAATCAATTTAATTAGAATTTCTCGATTCCAGAAGTTCAACTACATGGACAGTGGTTACACCTGATAGGATGATTTGTTACAGCAAAACTTATATATTTCAAATGGACAAACAATTAGTATCATTTATAGTATCTTAAGATAAATTTCCTTTGAATTGGAGCTTCCTTTCCAGTACTTTGAGGTCTACACGATGTATCTAGAAAATTTACTACTGTGGAAAATGAAGACTGCTTAAATCGAATCAGGAGGGGGGGAAGTGAAGGTTCTGTGGTTTTTCTTTTTGATTAATTGCTGTAACACTGTCCTTCCAGCGGCTGAGGGAGTTTCATACTTTCTTTAGATATCAATAGGCGCTGAAGCTCTTGCAGGACAACTTTGATGCTATATGAATTCTGCCATTTTGCTAGCACTGATATGGCTCTTGGGTCCACCACTCCATTAGAACTATTAACTCCATTTATATTAATTTTTGTTACAAATCTTACAAAGGGGGGGTGCTAATGGGTATTTAGGTCCACATTCTATTTTAAGGCTGTATATTTGATTTTCATAAATTGTTCTTGGAGGCACAATTATCATCCCTGTCCATCTTGTGTCATGTCTTCATCATCTTCTAGACCTCAGCTAACTGTGCCATCTCCTACTTCTTTCTGGCCTTCTTTGAGTTCTTCCAACAGTCAGAAATTGCGAGGGACTTTTACTCCCGAGCCCATGGTGGCTGCCATCTTGGGTTGCTGACGCTTGAAGGCTGGCCCCGAACTACAGTCATCTTAAGGCTGACTGTGCTCAGATAGCCCAAGTTCTTGGGCTTCCTTTTGGCAGGGGGACTGAGTTTTTGCCATGTGGACATTGCATAGTGCAGCTTGGGTATCCTTATGACACGACAGCTGGCTTCTCCCAGAGCGAATAATCTAAGTCAAAGAACAAGGAGAAAGCCACAAAGCCTTTTATGTCCTAATTTCAGAAGTCACACGCGGTCACTTCTGCCACATTGTATTTGTTAGAAGTAAGCCAATAAATATAATCCATACTCAAAGGGAGGAGAATTAGGCTCCACCTTTTGGAGGGGGTATAATTAAATAATTTGTGAACATATTTTAAAATCACTGCAACCAATAAGGAAATTCATGTAGAAAAAGACTTTAAAGATGTTTCTGATGTTGCTAACTTAGGAAAGAAAAGTATTCACCCTTTGTCACCATAACCAGGCAGGTGGACCTAGATTTCCTATAACATTTCCTTACCCCAAATTTATTCCCCCAATTTTCTTCTTAAAATATGACTGCTATAACAAATTACTGTAAACTGGGTGGCTTAAACAACAGAAGTTTATTCTTTCACGGTGCTGGAGGTCAGAAGAAAATCAAGGTGTCAGCAGGACTGTACTCTCTCTAGAGGCTCTAGAGGAGAATCTGTTTTTGCCTCTTTCAGTTTCTGGTGGTTCTTGGCGTCCTTGACTGTTAATGGTGTCATTCCAGTCTGTGTCATCATGGTGGCATTGCTTCCTTCTATCTGTGTTATCTTTCTTTGCCTCATTCTTGTAAAGACACTTGTCACTGGATTTAGAGCTCACCTGGAAAATCTAGGATAACACTCCTCTAAATTTTTTTTTTTTTTTTGAGATGGAGTCTCGTTCTGTTGCCCAGGCTGGAGTGCAGTGGCACAATTTTGGCTCACTGCAAACTCCGCCTCCTGGGTTCAAGCTACCTCAGCCTCCTGAGTAGCTGGGATTACAGGTGCAGGCCACCACGCCTGGCTAATTTTTGTATGTTTAGTAGAGATGGGGTTTCGCCATGTTGGCCAGGCTGGGCTTGAACTCCTGACCTCAGGTGATTCACCCACCTCTACCTCCCAAAATGCTGGGATTACAGGCATGAGCCACCGTGCTGGCCCTTAAAATTCTTAACTACATATTTTGCCTTATAAGGTAATATTCGGTCTGTTACTATATATGGCAATAGTAATGGGTTCTGGGGATTAGGCCATGTCTTTTTGGTCACCATTTAGTCCACCATACCTAGTATCTATTAATTTGCATGGCAAAATTGGAGAACAAAAAGATCTCTATTGGCCAGTTGTGGTGGCTCATGCCTCCTAGTACCTTAGGAGGCCAAGGCTGGAGAATCACTTGAGGCCAGGAGTTCAAGGCCAGCCTGGGCAATATAGTGAGACCTCATTTCATATACATACATATATATACACACACACACACACATATATATATATATACATACACACACACATTTAAAATTAGCCAGGTGTGGTGACGCACACCTGTAGTCCTAATTACTCAGGAGGCTGAGGCAGGAGGATCACTTGAGCCTAGGAATTTGAGTTTACAGTTAGCTATATGATTGTACCACCATACCCTAGTCTGGGCGGCAGAGTCAGACCCTGTCTTGAAAAAAAAAAAAAAGATACTTAAGATAACCCTAAAGATTGACCACAACTTTTTAAAACATTTTTATTTATTTTTTTATATGGAGTCTTGCTATGTTGCCCAAGCTGGAATGCAGTGGCATATTGGCTCACTGCAACCTCCACCTCCTGGGTTGAAGTGATTCTCCTGCCTCAGCCTCCCGAGTAGCTGGGACTACAGGCATGTGCCACCATGCCTGGCTAATTTTTTTTGTATTTTCAGTAGAGATGGGGTTTCACCATGTTGGTCTGGCTGGTCTTGAACTCCTGGCCTCAAATGATCTGCCTGCCTCGGTCTCCCAAAGTGCTGGAATTACAGACATGAGCCACTATGCCTGGCTGTATTTATTTTGAGAGAAGGTCTCACTGTGTTATCCAGGCTGGAGTGCAGTGGTGTGATCTCGGCTCACTACAGCCATGACCTTCCAGGCTCAAGCAATCCTCCCACCTCAGCCTCCCAAGCAGCTGGAACTACAAGCATGCACCACCATGCCCGGCTAATTTTTTGTTTATTTTTTGTAGAGATGGTCTTACTGTCTTGCCCAGGCCAGTCTTGAACTCCTCAGCTCAAGTGATCCTCCTGCTTGGCCTCCTGAAGTGTTGGGAATGATTACTGGCATAAGCCACTGCGCTGGGCCTCTTATTTTTATTTTACCTTATTTATTTTTTTAGAGTCAGAGTCTTGCTCTGTCACCCTGTCTAGAAAGCAGTGGAACAATCATAGCTCACTGCAGCCTTGACCTTCTGGCCTTAAGTGATCCTCTCACCTCAGTCTCCCAAGTAGCTAGGACTACAGGTGTATACCATCATACCTGGCCAATTAAAAAAATAAAATACACACACACACACACACACACACACACACACACACACATACATATATATTGTTTAAAGAGATGGGGGTCTCACTATGTTGCCCAGGCTGGTCTCCAACTCCTGGCCTCAAGTGATCCCCCTGCCTTGGCCTCCCAAAATGCTGAGATTACAGGTGTGAGCCACTGCACCCAGCAACGTTCCTTTAAAATTTGCTACAAATAATTAAGATAATAAAATATCTGTAAATTCCTTTTTGGAAAAAGTGAGATGATTTTTTTCAAAGTGTGATGTAAAATTGAGAAATATTGTTCTAGTTAATTTTAATAATCAAGTATTTTGAAAAAATATTTGAATAACACGCATGTACTCAACACCTATCAAATATTAACATTTTTCCTTTTCTAAAATAAGGAAAACATTACATATATAGTTGAAATACCCAGTATTCCCTTCCCGTTTTATTTTCCATGTCTTCCACTTCAGAGGTAATAATACTATCCTGAATTTGGTATTTACCTTTCTCATAAGTTTTAAAAATTATTCCTTTATATAAATATAGGTATCACAATATATAGCATTTCTTGAATACCATATACATGTATATGTATGTACGTGTATATATATATATACACATACACTATATAATATGCTATACTTGTTATTTCTTCATATTTATTCATGTTAATATATAACTTTGTTTAGTGTTTTTTTTTCAAACTGTAGGTTTCAAATCATTAGTATCACAGAAAATCAATATAGCAGGTCATGAACTGCTTTAGAAAAAAACAGAACAGTAAATAAAATGTATCATAAGTACTCAATTTAATGCCTATATACATATATGTTTGTGATTATATATAAGCATGTATATATATATTGAGTCATGGTATGAAATATATTTCTCACTGTAGGTAAAATATTTGAAAGTCATAACATTCATTTTCACTGCTATATAATATTCTATTGTATGAATATGATAGTTAACTACTGTCCTACTGACATTTCAATTGTTTCCACTGTTTCACTAATACAGGTTGAACATCCTAATCCCCAAACCAAAAATGCTCTAAAATCTGAACATTTTTGAGTGCATAATATGCATGACCCTCAAGGAAATGTTCTTTGGAGGATTTTAGATTTTTGGATTAGGGATGTTAAAGTGGTAAGTATAATGCAAATATTCCAAAATCTGAAAATATTTGAAATCTGAAACACTTCTGGTCCCAAGCATTTTGGATAAAGGATACTCAACTGGTACAAACAATGCTGCAAAATAGTGTTAAACATATCTCCTTGTGCATACACACAAGTTTTTTTCTCTTTCTTTCTTTCTTTCTTTCTTTTTCTTTCTTTCTTTCTTTCTTTCCTTCTTTCTGACAGAGTCTTGCTCTGTCACCCAGGCTGCAGTATACTGGTGCCATCACGGCTCACTGCAACTTCTGCTTCCTAGGTTCAAGCAATTCTGCCTCAGCTTCCCAAGTAGCTGGACTGCAGGCATGCACCACCACACCTGGCTAATTTTTTTATTTTTATTTTTTTTAGTAGACATGGGGTTTCACTACATGTTGGCCAGGCTGGTCTCGAACTTCTGACCTCAGGCGATCTGCCCACCTCGGCCTCCCAAAGTGCTGGGATTACAGGTGTGAGCCACTGCGCCTGGCCCGCAAGTTCCTGTAATACTTAGAAATAGACTTGTTGGGTCATAGGGCATATGCATCTTCAACTCTGCTAGATATTGCTTAATTCCTCTCCACTGTGTTGTTCTCAGTAACAGTGTACTAGGTTCCTATCATACCACTCATTAACATTATACATTAAAAATATTGTCAGTCTGATAGGTATAGTTTAGGTTATTATTGTTTTAAATTGAATTCCCCTGATTAGTGGAGCTGAACATGTTTTTTGTGATTGTAACACATTTGAGTTTCCTCTTCTATGAATTGATCAGTTTTCTATTGGATTTGTTCATTAATTTGTGGTTTATTATAAAATGAGTTTTTCTTTGTTGAGTAATGAACATTTTTCATCATCTTCATCCAGCTTGTGGCTTGTATTTTGACATGTGCTTGTATTTTGACATGTTCTTTGATGAACAAGCTTTTTTAATTTTAATATATAAACTAAGCTTTTCGTTGAAAGTTTGTCCTTTTTATGTCTTTGTGCCTTACCTTATTTAAGAATTCCTTCCTCTCTGAGGCATAACATTTTTTGTCTTATAATTTCTCTAAAAATTAAAGAAATATTGAATTTTTAATCCATTTTGAGTTTATTTTTGTGTTTGTTGTGAACAGAGGTAGATTTACTCTACCATCACTTGTGTAAGCTCTTTTCAAGGCTCTGGGAGAAGCCCAAGTAATGTTCACATGGGTTGTGTTTTTATAAAATTTTCAAAAGTTAATTTATTTTGGAATTTCCTTAGGAATCCCCAAATTATAAGTTTTTGGCCTCATAAAACTTGGACTTCTTTCCTACATCTGAGGTAGGAATCTAATTTTAATCTTTCTCCATATAGGTAGTAATTGTTCTAGTATCAATTACTGAAATATGCACTCTTTGCCATTGTCTGTCATATATAAAGATGCCATGTTTGAAGGGGTTTCTTTCTGGGCTCTTTATTCAGTTATACTGGTATGTCTGCCTATCCCTCTGATTTGTTTTGATGTAGTAGAGATTTCTAGGACTCTTTCTGTCTTCCAAAAGGGTCTTAAACTAGGTCATTCCATTGATGATTTATTTTAGTGAAAATTAGTTTTCTGATTTTGCTTGAAAGGCTTAGGTCAGTGGAAAAAAATACATTGTTATCTGTAACTGGTAACTCCTCTCTTAAGCCTAGACTGATTTTCTCACATAGTTCTAAATGATTTTTTTAGTGTCCCACAGCACTTTTTTACATAATCTACTTAATCATATAATATTTTAATAGGTCATTTATATCTGTGATTCCAATGAAACTGAGCTCCTTCAATGTGGGCAAGCCTAAGTGACTGGTATGGTGTAAAACACATAGTGGGCATTCAAAGAATGTCTCAGTTAATGAGTAAATTCAGAATATTAAACTAACATACATAAATAACTTGAGCCAATCATGATTATTAGTTTCTTGCCAACTGGACTTATGAACTATACTGTGCCCAATTTTCATAGTGAGATAATATCTACGTGACTTGGATATTTGTTTACACTTAACTCTGAGGGTATATTAAGAATCTTTACATGCTGTAACTCTTTAGAAAGCCAGTCAGAAGCACACTGTACAGGGTGCTTAATGTGTATGACTTTAAATGCAGAAAACTGTTGTTCTATTGATTGTAGTAATTAATGGTTTTTCTTTTTTCCTTCTCAAAAGGAAGAAATAAAATAGAAGACTTTGGCTGATTACAATTTTAACATTTCTGAAACAAAGTTGAATTAAGATCAGCTTATGTCTATTATATGAATTGGTTAAAATAATACTTCCTGCTGTGACAGATAACCCTCCAAATCTCAGTAAGTTTAACAGTAGTTTATTTCTCAATCATGGAAAATCCTAATGGATGTTACTTATCAGCAGTTGTTTCTCTAGGCAATGACTCATAAACTCAATCTCCTAGTTTTTGTCCTTAACATCTCCTTGGACCTTGGAGTCCTCTGCACATTTTTATCCTGCTTGGTGATGGAGAAAGACTAAGGCTGTCATGTGGGAGGCTTTTATGAGCCAGGCCTGTGCCTACATCACTTCTATCCACATTCAGGTGGTCAGAACTCAGTTACTTGACAACACCTGGCTGGTAGACAGCCTGAATAATAATCTAGCCCTGTGTACACAAGGAAAAGGTAAGCAGATTTCCTGAATAATTGTTAAAGTAAATCACTGTCATAACCTATTAGGCACCACATAATATGCAAGGCGTTAGGGATACAGGTCCCTGTAGTTGAAGATCCCATATATATATCACACATAATAGGAAACTAAACAAAAAAAAGAAGCCTTTCTCTACCTTTTTCAATCTTTTAATCTTGCAGCTAGAAAATGTAAGCAGGGAGATGGAAATAAATAAGAAAATAAAAAACAGAAATGAAGAAACAGAGAATGGTTAATAACCATCTAAAGTGGAAAACACTGTGCTTAGGTGGGTTCATTGATGAGTAATACCAAACATTTAAGGAAGAAATTATACCAATTCTCTATAATCTCTTCCAGAAGATAGAAGCAAAGGAATACTTCCTAACTTATTCATGAGCCCAGCCTTACTATAATACCAAAATCAGATAAAGACATTATAAGAAAACCAAACCAATATTTCTCATGAACATAGATGCAAAAATCTTCAACAAAATACTAGCAGATTAAATCCAACAATGTATAAGAGGAAGTATAAGCCATGACCAAGTGGGACTTATCCCAAGTATGCAAGGCTGGTTAAATATTCAATACACAATTATTGTAATCAATCATATTAACAGGCTAAAGAAGAAAAATCACATGTTCATATCAATAGATGCAGAAAAAGCATTTGACAAAATCTAACACCTATGTTATGATAATAACTCTCATCGAGCTTTACCTTGCTAAAGAACATCTACAAAAACCCTACAGCTAACAACATACTTAATGGTGAGGAACTTGAAGGTTTTCTGTTAAGATCAAGAACCAGGCCTGCCTCTACAGAACCAACCTGCCTCAAAGTCTTGAGAACACTTAAACGATATTTGTGGGGGGAAGAAAAACCTTACAATACAAAGCATAATAGATTTGGAAAAGGCTTGCCATTTGACAATTTAAAAAATGAGCAATGAAACTATTAGTGAAAAGGAATTAAATTTATCTTCACTGCTTATGGTAAAGGGCACAGTGGAACACAGTTTGAAAACTACAAATTTTTTGATACTTAAACCAAAACACAGTGCCCAGATAATTTTCCCAAGCCAGGAATTTGTCCAGTTTTTGTTGGTTCCAAGAGAAAAATGGCACACGAGAACAAAAAATGTTTAGCATTCCATATGTTATTTGTTCAAACATCTTAGTCACATTTCTACTCCTATATTTGGCCAATTTATCTTAATATAGTGTTTTTATTTAATAGATCACCATAGAAGAAAACTAGGCCCTTTTTCTCTAGAAAAACGGCAAGACCTGGAGCTACTGTTGTAGACTGCTGAGAGGTTCTATACAATTAGTGGAACCATTTTCTTTACGTTAAAACCTCTAAGTCATGGCTTTGACCTGTGTTTCAGATGAAGCAGATAACTGAAAAACAAATTAATTCATTTGTATAATTTGGGAAGGTTTGATAATACTCAAATATTTGAGTTATTACGGCATTTTTGTGAAGGAACAGCTGCTCTGAATTGGCAATTAGCTGCTGCCTCTTTTGGTGAAACTTATTTCCTTATTTTCAATCACAAAATAAATCTAAACACCTTGGCATCCTCAGGCCTCTTTTCTGTTGCAGTTACTGAAGCTCTTTCAAGAAATGGCAATTTTGAATTCCAGGAAAGAGCTTTAGGCATGGGTAGGTATTTAATAAGCTTTTAAGAAATCTAGTTTCTGATTTTTTTTGTTTTTCGACAGTCTCACTCTGTCGCCCAGGCTGGAGTGCAGTGGTGTGATCACGGCTCACTGCAGCTTCCACCTCTGGGGCTCAAATGATCCTCCCAACTCAGCCTCCTGAGTAGCAGGGACTACAGGCAACATGCCCAGCTTATTTTTGTATTACTATTATCTTTGTAGAGACGCGTTTTTTCCATGTTGGCCAGACTGGTCTCAAACTTCTGAGCTCAAGCAATTTGGAGGCCTTGGCCTCCCAAAGTGCTGGGATTACAGGCGTGCATCAGCGCGCCTGGCCAGGAGTCTAGTTTCAAAATGCAGTGGTAGGTGTTTTCTTCAGCGCTAACCAAAGATAAGACAAGCTGGGCAAAACCTGGGGAGCATGTCCTATGCGATTCCTTGAAGCCCAGTGTATATTTTCCGAGTTAATGTGAGTTTCTTGACTTTGTTAGCTTGTAAGCTATTATACGGAAAGGTAATATTTTATACACTCATTATAGCCTAATAAAACCAACACCGACCCTTACAACTCTGAATTCATTACTTATCAGTTATTTTCACTTTGTCTCTAGAACTCTCAATTCTGTCTTCATTTTGGTTATTCCCGCAGTTTCCCTAAATCCCACGTCAGACTGCAATCCTATGGTTCCCCGCAATATTCTCTTTGACCATCACTCCCCCGCCCCTCATCAGCAAACTAGGGAGTACTTTACCATTGCTTTGTGAAAGTAACAGAATGCGAGAACCTGTCTACACGTTTGGCCAAAACACATCCTCCAACGGTGTATGTCCTAATCCCTTCAATTCTCTTCCCACATCCACCCTCCTTCCAGCAAATAAACCTTGGAACTAAGTTGAAATCTGTCACTTATTTCACTCCTCCTACCAGCGGCCTATTGCTTCTGCCCTCCCCAGTGAACCCAACCAAGTTCCTCTTTCCAGTCCTCCCATTTCTCAAGAAAAACAACCACCTCTATTTTGTCAGGGCTTTAAGTGCTAGGTGTGGTTTCTTCCTCCGCATCGAACCAGCGACCTTCCGTGCCTCCCCACCCAGGACGGACCTCCAATTGGGGAACCGCCGCCGGCGCAGCGGCCCCAGCACCCGCAGCCACTTTCTCCCCGTAGCGCCACTTCCGGATCTCGGGTGTTTCCCCTTTACGGTTCCCCCCACCCCCTCAGACACCTCCTAGAGCTTTGTCCTAACTAGCAGGGTCGGAGCTGGGACCCTGGCTAGCAGAACGCAAGAGTTCTCCTTCACGAAGACGCGCAGAGTAGCTTCTCCAGCCTGAGAAATCCGGTCCGGCTGCGTAGAGTGGCGGCCGTGGAGGGACAGTTTGTTTTGAGCACCAAGTGGGGCACACCCGGAAGTGGCGCAGTACAGGAGCAGCGCTGCCGGCAGGGGCGGGTGCCAGGGACCTGGAGGTGGAGGGGACGCGGCGGTACTCTGGCGTGTGAGCGGAGGGTGGAGTGCAGAGGGAGCGGGAGCGGGACGGCGGGCCTTCTAGCTTTGGTTCTATGGTGGCAGATCCGGCTGGGTTCCGGGAAGCGAGGGCCTCGCGGGGTGGCTGGGTTGGTGAAGGGCTACTGCGGCCGAAGGGGAGCTCGCCTCACTTCATTCTTCCACTCTGAGGGACCCGCTCTCATCTGGTCACTACGTCTTCCTCCCTCCCTTCGCTTGGCGAAGGGTGTTGTACTTGTGAGGAAGCCGCAGCTGGAGCTGGGAGTCCGCTTGAGTTTTCTCTGCCTCTAAGAGGAGGCGAACGGCCGCTTTGGTGGGGACTTACTGCTTTCGGCCTGAGATAACTAAGGCTCTTTCCTTCACTCTACCGCCGACTTCTAACGTTTCTGTCTACTCCTTTCAGCTTCCGACTTTGACTCCTTACCTTAAAAGATGCTGGAGTCATATGTAACTCCAATTTTAATGAGCTATGTGAATCGCTACATCAAGAACTTAAAGCCGTCGGATCTACAGCTTTCACTATGGGGTGGAGACGTGGTACTCAGCAAGCTCGAGTTAAAGTTGGATGTGCTGGAACAGGTAAGCTATTTAGCTGTCATTAACTGGAAACAGTTTTCAGCTTGTTTAGACGGTAATCTATTGTTTCCTACGCTTTGACTTTATGCTATAAAAACGTAACTTTTCTACTGATGTATTTTGAACTACCCTGAAACAAGGGGGCCTTATTTTACACTATTTTCTTTTTCTTTTTCTTTTTCTTTCTTTCTTTTTTTTTGAGATGGAATCTCGCTCTGTCGCCCAGGCTGGAGTGCAGCTGCGTGATCTCGGCTCACTGCAACCTCCGCCTCCTGGGCTCAGGCGGTTCTCCTGCCGCAGCCTCCCTAATAGCTGGGATTACAGGCGCGCACCACCACGCCTGGCTAATTTTTGTTATTTTTAGTAGAGACGGGGTTTCACCATGTTGGCCAGGCTGGTCTTGAACTCCTGAGCTCAGGTGATCCGCCCGCCTCAGTCTCCCGAAGTGCTGGGATTATAGGCGTGGGCCACCGCGCCCGGCCTGCATAGTTTTTAAAAATAGTTTGTTCCCAGTTTTGGTATATTAGAGTGGGATTACTTAAAGTTGCTTTGACAGAAAGACGATTTCATTCTTCATGTCAGTGTTCGGTCTATTTACTCAATTTTCAAGCATTATGAATGTGCTAATTTATGTTGTCAAAATTCTGTATGAGCCTGGAAAATACTACATTCTCATTCTGCTTTTTGGGCAATGGAAGGGTTTGAAAGTCAGCAGGAAGGGTAGCTGGCTTGTGGGGGTCGAGGAAAAAAAGACAAAAAAAAAAAAAAGGAGAGCAGATTCAGATCATGAGGAAAGATGACATTTCCCAAGGCATCCTCAGAGTGTTGAGTAGATACATTGAGAATGGCAGTAAAATTGGAAACTTCTTTATTAATCGTTTTAGTTTCTTTTAACATGAGATTGGTCTGATGCAAAAGAACTGTAACTTCAAAGATCGCATATTCATTAATTCATTTATTACATTTATTAGTAACATATGCCAAGAAATTCTGTTAGGCTTGAGGATCTGTGCAAGCTCAGAAGAGTCAGAGACCAACTGCTTTTTAGGAGATAAGGGAAGACTTAATCTGACAGTGATAGTTATTGATAATTTTTAGTTATAGTCCACAGCCTCTTTTATTACTCTTTTATTAAGTCAATCTAGACTTAGCACTAAGAAATAATACTCCTGGCTGCTTCTTTTTCCTCTTCCCAAGGTTAGTTGAGTGGCTTAATATTTAATATTTTCATTTTATTTTATTTTTTAATGAGCACAAATCCCAAGTGTAACAGCTCAATTTTTTTTTTTTTTTTTTAGACGGAGTCTTGCTCTGTTGCCCAGGCTGGAGTGCAGTGGCACCATCCTGGCTCACTGGAAGCTCCACCTCCTGGGTTCACGCCATTCTCCTGACTCAGCCTCCTGAGTAGTTGGGACTACAGGCGCCCGCCACCACGCCAGGCTAATTTTTTGTATTTTTAGTAGAGACGGGGTTTCACTGTGTTAGTCAGGATGGTCTCGATCTTCTGACCTCATGATCCGCCCGCCTTAGCCTCCCAAAGTGCTGGGATTACAGGCATGAGCCACCACGACCGGCCAACAGCTCAATTTTAAAATGTTTTACACCTATGCAACTACTGTCCAATAAAAAAATAGAATGTTTCCAGCACCCCAAAAGGCTCACCTGTTTTAGTAAGTACTCCAGGCCAGGCGCGGTGGTTCACGCCTGTAATCCCAGCACTTTGAGAGGCCAAAGCGGGCAGATCATGAGGTCAGGAGTTCGAGACTAGCCTAGCCAACATGGTGAAACCCTGTCTCTACTAAAAATACAAAAAATTAGCTGGGCGTGGTGGCATGCGCCTGTAATCCCAGTTACCCGGGAGACTGAGGCAGGAGAATTGCTTGAATCTGGGAGGTGGAGGTTGCAGTGAGCCGAGATCGCACCACTGCACTCCAGCCTGGGTGACAGAGTGAGACTCCATCTGGGGCAGGGGAACGTACTCCCCACTCCTAAAAGAGGCGACTGGTAATCTGACTTCTGTCAACGTAGATAAGTTTTACCTGGTTTTGAACCTCAAAAAAATTGGGCTCACTTATGTTTGGCTTTTTTCTTTCAGCCTTTCTAAGATTAACCCATGTTGTTAGAAGAGTTTATTTTTCATATTGTCAGCACTATTCCATTGCATAAAGATTCCACAATTTACTTACTCATTCTCCTGTTGATGGACACTTGGGTTTTTAATATTTTTGACTGGTGAAGAAAGCTTCCATGAACATTCCAGTACATCTATCTTGGTAACATAAGTATTAATTTCTCTTAGGTGTATACCTAGAAGTTAGGCCTGTGTTTAGCCTGTGTTTTCATTTCATATTGCCAGATAGTCTTCCAAAGTGGTTATATCAATTCCAGTCTTACCAACAACTTATGAGCATTCCAGGTATTTCACATTTTTGCTAATACTTGGTAAGTTTGTTATTTTAATGTTAGCCTTTCTAGTGGGTGTGTAGTGATACCTCATTGTAATTTTAACTTGTATTTTCCTAATGACTAATTATGTTTTTATATTCTTATTGGCCATTTAGCTATCTTTTTTTTTGTGAAGCCTAAGTCTTTTTTCCTTTTTTAAAAATTGAGTTTTCTGTCTTATTGATGTATAGGAATTCTTTTTTTTTTTTTTTTTTTTTTTTGGACGGGTTTTGCTCTGTTGCCCAGGCTGGAGTGCAGTGGTGCCATCTCGGCTCACTGCAAGCTTCGCCTCCCAGGTTCACGCCATTCTCCTGCCTCAGCCTCCCGAGTAACTGGGACTACAGGCGCCTGCCACCATGCCCGGCTAATTTTTTGTATTTTTAGTAGAGACAGCGTTTCACCGTGTTAGCCAGGATGGTCTCAATCCCCTGACCTTGTGATCTGCCTGTCTCGGCCTCCCAAAGTGATGGGTTACAGGTGTGAGCCACTGCGCCCGGCCAGGAATTCTTTATATATTTTGGAAATGAGTCCTTTGCCAGATAGATGTTTTGCAGTATTTACTCTCAGTTTGTGGCTTGTGTCTTTACTCATAAAGGTGTCTTGATGAATAAAAGTTAATAATCTTACTGAGGTCCAATTTATCAATGTTTTCCCTTATGGTTAGGGTTTTTCTTGTCTTGTTTAAGAAATCTTTGCTTACACCAACATCATGAAAATATTCTTTTATATTTCTTTTAGGAGCTTTATTGAATTCCGTGATTCATCTCAAATTTATTTTTCTGCATATGTGTAATAGAGGTTAATTTTTTTCCATTGATAGTCAGTTGATCTATACCATTTGTTGAACTCTTCTTTCCCTACTCAATTACAGTAAGCCTTTGCTGTAAATCAGGTTGCCATATGTGTGTGGATTTGTTTCTGAACTCTTTATTCTATTGAGTGGTCTATTTATCTATTCTTGTGTCACTCCATATGGTTACTGTAGCTTTTATAATAAGACTTGGTTTCTCAGTGTAATTAGTACAACTTTGTTCTTTTCTCCTTCAAGATTGTCATAACTATTTTAGGTCCTTTGTATTTCCATATACATTTTATTTTTTTATTTTTCTTATTTTTGAGACAGTCTCGCTCTGTAGCCTAGGCTGTAGTGCAGTAGTGTGATCTCGGCTCACTGCAACCTCCACCTCCCTGTGGAGCAATTCTCCTGCTGCAGCCTCCACAGTAGCTGGGATTACAGGTGTGCACCACCACGCCTGGCTAACTTTTGCATTTTTAGTAGAGACAGGATTTCACCATGCTGGCCAGGCTGGTCTCGAACTCCTGAGCTCAGGTGATCCACCTGCCTTGGCGTCCCAAAGTGCTGGGATTACAGGCATGAGCCACCATGCCCAGCCTATCATATACATTTTGATTTCAACTTGCAACTTTTAGAATTAATTTCTAAAAAGGAAAGCTGTTAGTGTTTTTGCTGAGATTACATTGAATCTATTGATCACTTTTGGATGAATTAACATGTTAACATGAGTTGACATAGTTTTGAGTTTTTCAATTCATGTACAGAGCATTGCTTTTCATATTTTTAGGCCTTTAATTTCTCTCAGCAATGTTTTGAACTTTTTAGAGAAATTTTGCGTGTATTTCATTAAATTTGCCCTCTTTTTATGGATGTTTAAGTAGCATTTTAAAAACCTCTATTTTCTGGCTAGGTGTGGTGGCTCTTGCCTGTAATCAGTCACAGCACTTTGGGAGGCCAAGGTGGGTGGATCACTTGAGGTCAGGAGTTCGAGATCAGCCTGGCCAATATGGCAAAACCTCGTTTCTACCAAAAATACAATAATTAGCCAGGCGTGGTGGCTCACGCCTGTAATCCCAGCTACTTGGGACGCTGAGGCACAAGAATCACTTGAACTGGGAAGGTGGAGGTTGCAGTGAGCTGAGATTGCGCCACTGGACTCCAGCCTGGGCGACAGAGTGAGACTCTGTCTCAAAAAGCAAACACAAAAAAACCTCTATTTTTAAACAATTTGTTACCAGTACAGGAAATAAAATCAATTTTAGTATGTTGACCTATCCAGTGGCCCAACCTGTCTAACAGTTTTTGGTAGGTTCTTTTGGATTGTCCATGTTCAATCATGTCATCTGCAAATAATGACAGTTTTACATCTTTCTATCCAATACTTGTATCTTTTATTTCATTGTATTTCATTATTGCAGTGGGCTAGGACCTTTTATATAGTGTGGAGTAGAGGTCATGAGAACAGACATCGTTTTTTGTTTCTAATTTCAGTGGGAAAGTATTCAATGTTTTACTATTAAGTATGTTGTTAGCTATAAATAACCTTTACTGAGTTGAGATTCTTTTCTATTAGTACTTTTCCAATGAGTTTTAAAAATCATAAATGAATGCTGAATTTGATCAAATATTACACTTAATGAGTTGATACATGATTTTTCTCTTTTATTTTGTTAATGTGGTAAATTACATTGTTTTCAAATCTAAACCTTACATTCCTGGAATAAACCTGATTACATATTATCTTTTTTACATATTTCTGGATTCAATTTGTTAAATTTTGATTGATTTTGTTGTGTCTTTGCTTATAAGTGATACTAGCCTATGATTTTCCTTTCTTGTAATGTTATTACCTGGTTTTGAATGTCATATATATATATATATTGGCCTTACTGATTTATTTGTGAGGTATTCCCTCTTTTTATAATCTCTGACAGTTTATGTCAGATCAATGTTAGTGGTTGTCTTAAAATTGTGATAGAATATATATAATACAACATTTATCATCTTAACCATTTTTTTTTTTTTTTTTTGAGACAGTTTCACTCTTGTTGCCCAGGCTGGAGTGCAATGGTGCGATCTTGGCTCACTGCAACCTCTACTTCTGGGTTCAAATGATTTTCCTGCCTCAGCCTCCCAAGCAGCTGGCATTACAGGTGCCCACCATAACACCTGGCTAATTTTTTGTGTTTTTAGTAGCGATTGGGTTTCACCATGTTGGCCAGGCTGGTCTCAAACTCCTGACCTCACCCACCTTGGCCTCCCAAAGTGCTGGGCTTACAAGCATGAGCCATCATGCCTGGCCCATTTTAATCATTTTTAAATGTACAATTCTGTGGTATTACTTATGTTTACATTGTTGTGCAACCATCACTACTACTCATCTCTAGAATATTTTCGTCTTCCCAAACTGAAATTCTGTATCCATTAGACACTAACTCCCTATTTTCCCCTCTTCCAAGCCCCTTGCAACCACCATTCTACTTTATGACTGTATGAATTTGACTATTTTAAGTACTTCATATAAGTGGAATCATTCAATGTTTGTTCTTTCGTTATTGGCATATTTCACTTAGCACAATGTCTCAAAAAGCTTATCCATGTTGTAGCATATGCCACTATGTCCTTTGTTTTTAAGTCTAAATAATCTATTATATGTACATGCCACATTTTGTTTGTTCATTTATTCATTGATGGATAGTTGGGTTGCTTTCATCTTTTGCCTATAATGCTGATATGAAGGTAGGTGTACAAATATACCTGAGACTATGCTTTTAATTTACTTGGGTGTATACCCGGAAGTGGAATTGCTAGATCATATGATAATTCTGTGTTTAATTTTTTGAGGAATCACCATACTGTTTTCCACAGTGATTGCATTGTTTTACATTCCTACCAGCAATGTGCAAAGGTTCGAAGTGCTCCATATCCTAACACTTGTTGTTTTACATTTTTGTTTTTTTAAATATAGCTATCCTAATGGGTATGAAATTATATCTCAATGTGGTTTTAATTTGCATTTCTCTGATGATTAGTGATGTTGAGCCTCTTCTCGTGTACTTATTAGCTGTGTTTGTCTTCTTTGGAGAAATGCCTATTTGAGTCCTTTGCCCAATTTTGAATCGGGTTCTTTGTTGTTGAGTTATAGGAGTTCTTTATGTCTTGTGGATATCAATCCCTTAGCAGATACATGATTTGCAGATATTTTCTCACATGCTGGCAGTGGCATCTTACTCTATAATAGTGTCCTTTGATGCACCAAAGTTTTTAATTTTGATGAAGTCCAACTTAGCTATTTTTCTCATTCATTGTCTGGATTTTTGCTGTCATATCCAAGAAATCATTGTCAAATCTAATGTCATGAAGGTTTTCTCCTATGTTTTCTTCTAATTTTTTTGTTCTTACATAGTATAAGGTAGTGTCGCAACCTCTCTCTCTCTTTTTAAAATGTGGATATTCAGTTTTCGCAACACCATTTGTTGACTTCTGTACTTTCACATTGAATGGTCTTGGCACCTTTGTCAAAAATCATTTGACCATAGATGTGAGAGTTTATTTCTGGGCTCTTAATACTATTCCGTTGACTAATATGTCTGCCTTTATGACACTATCACACTGTTTGGATTATTGTAGCATTGTAATGAGTTTCAGAATCAGGAAGTGTGAGATCACCTTCTCAGTTTTTTAAGTGTTAGGAAGAATTAAACATGAAGTCATCTGGGTTATGATGTAAAGTTATAAACTGCTGATTTAATTTAAGAAATATAGGATAATTTAGATTTTTATTTCTGCTGTTGGCAGTTTTGGTGAGTTGTGTCTTTCAAGGAATGTCCCTATTTCTTGAAAGTTAGGGATCAGCAAACTGTGTCCTGAGCCTGCTTTTGTAAATACAGTTTTATTGAAACATAGCTACTCATTTTGTTTATTGTCTATGGCTGCTTTTGCCCTAAAACAGCAGAATTAAGTAGCTAGGACGGAGATTGCGTAGCTTGCAAAAGCCTAAAGTATTTACTGTCTCCCTCTGTACTGAAAAAGTTTGCTGTCCTGCTCTAAATCGTTATATGTAAGGAATAAAGTTGGTTTTTTTGTTGTTTACTTTTTTATTTTTTGAGCCAAAGTCTCACTGTGGCTGGGCACGGTGGCTCACGCCTGTAATCCCAGCACTTTGGGAGGCCGAGGTGGGTGGATCACGAGGTCAGGGGTTCGAGATCAGCCTGACCAAACTGGTGAAACCCCATCTCTACTAAAAATACAAAAATTAGCTGGGCGTGGTGGCGAGCGCCTGTAATCCTAGCTACTCAGGAGGCTGAGGCAGGAGAATTGCTTGAACCCGGGAGGCGGAGGTTGCAATGAGCTGAGATCGCGCCACTGCACTCCAGCCTGGGCAACAAAGCGAGACTCCATCTCAAAAAAAAACAAAAACACAAAAAAACAAAGTCTCACTCTGTTGCACAGGCTGGAGGGCAGTGGCATGATCATAGCTCACTGCAGTCTTGACCTCCCAGGCTCAAACTATCTTCCCACCTCTTCCCCGTCTGAGAGCCAGTGCCACCATGGCTGAATCGTTTTTATACTTTTTGTAGAGACAAGGTGTCACGATGTTTCCCAGGCTGGTCTCAAACTCCTGGGCTCAAATGATCTTCCAACCTCAGCCTTCCAAAGTGTTGGGATTACAGGCGTGAGCCCCTTATGCCCAGGCTGGTGTTTATTATAAAGCTGCCTGATTTAAAAAAATGTATCTGTAGGATCTGCAGTGATATCTTCTTTTCATGTCTGATGCTGGTAATTTGTGTTTTTTTCATCAATATTTCTAGGGCCTTATTTTATTAATATTTTCAAAGAACTAATTTTTGTTTTTGTTGATTCTTTTTTGAATTGTGCTTTCTTTGTCATTTATTTTTTTCGTATTTTTATCATTTCTTTCACTTTTTTTGGATTTGATTTACTTTTCTTTTTTCTAGTTTCCTGAGTTGGAAACTTAAGTCATTGCTTTTTTTTCCAGTCTTTTTCTACTCAAATATGTATATGTAATGCTATAATTTTTTTCTCTAACCATATATTTAGCACTATCACGTGGGATTTCATATTGTCTTTTCAATGAGTTAAAAACATTTATTATTTCCATTTTGATTTCTTTGATTATTGGGTTATTATTTGGCTTACTTAGAAGTATATTGCTTAATTTCCAAACATTTAGGAATTTATTAATTATCTTTCTGTTACTGATTTCTAATTTAATTCTACTGTGGTCAGCAGCACATTGTCTGTATGATTTCAGTTTATTAAAATGTATAGATATATAGTTGTTTCTGTAAGTGTTTCATATGCAATTGATAAAAAGTGTGTATTCTGCACTTGTTGCTGTAGCATTCTGTAAATATCACTTACCAGAAATTGGTCATTAGAATTCTTCAAATCTTGTAAATCCATATGGATTTTCATTGTTCGCTTATTCTGTCAGTTACTAGATGATGAGGTATGTCTGGAGATATGGAGATTGTGGATTTGTGTATTTCTCATTTTTAGTTTTGTTAGTTTTCGCTTTATATATCTTAAAGTTATGTTATTAAGTGTATACAAATTTAGTATCATGACATCTCATTGTTTAATATACTTGAAAAAAATCATTCTGAAAAGTGTCCCTCTTTTTTTTCTTTTTGGTATTGTGGTCCCTCCTTTTCCTTGTTTTGGGTTGGGTTTGATTTTGTTTTTCTACTCTCAAGGTGGACATTTTAGGTTATTGATTTGAGATCTCTCTCTCTCTCTCTTTGCTTTTCTTTTCTTTCTTTTTTTTTTTGGACAAGGCCTTGCCCTGTTGCTCAGGCTAGAGTGCAGTGTTGATCATTGCTCACTGCAGCTTCGACCACATGGGCTCAGGTGATTCTCTTGCCTCAGCCTCCCAAGTAGCTAGGACCACATACATGTGCCACCATTAACCATCTCTCCTGTTTGCCCCTCCCACCCCCTCTACCCTTCCCAGCCTCTGGTCCAGCTGTAATTTTGTATCTGTTAATAAACATCTTCCTAGCCCCCATTTTTTCTTTACCTTCCTAGTATCTGATAACTACTGTTATACTCTCTACTTCTATGATATCAACTTTTTCAGCCCTATGTATGAGTGAGAATATGCAATATTTGTCTTTCTGTGCTTGACTTATTTCACATAACATAATGACCTTCATTTCCATTCATGTTGCTGTAAATGACAAGATTTTTTTTTTTTTGGCATAATAGCATTCTGTTGTGCATACACCCCACATTTTCTTTTCTTTCTTTCTTTCTTTTTTTTTTTGAGACGGAGTCTCGCTCTATCGCTCAGGCTGGAGTGCAGTGGCGCAATCTCAGCTCACTGCAACCTCTGCCTCCTGGGTTCAAGCGATTCTTCTGCCTCAGCCTCCCAAGTAGCTGGGACTACAGGTGCATGCCACCACACCTGGCTAATTTTTGTATTTTTAGTAGAGACGGGGTTTCACCATATTGGCCAGGCTGGTCTCGAATGCCTGACCTCGTGATCCGCCTGCCTTGGCCTCCTAAAGTGCTAGGATTACAGGTGTGAGCCACTGCACCCGGCTTATACCACATTTTCTTTATCCATCATTCCTTTGTAGATGGATAGTTAGGTTGATTCCTTATCTTTGTATTGTGTATAGAGCTGCAATAAACATGGGAGTACAAGATATCTCTTTGTCATACTAATTTTATTTGTATGTACACCCAGTAGTGGGATTGCTGGATTATATCTAGTTCTATTTTCAGCTTTTTAAGGAACTTCTGTGGTGTTTTTTATAATGGCTGTACTAATATACATTCTCACCAAAAGTGTGTAAGTGTTCTCTTTATATCCTCAGCAGTATTTCGTTTGTTTGTTTGTTTGTTTGGGTAATAGCTATTCTAACTGATATGATACCTTATTGTGGTTTTTATTTCCATTTCCCCTATGATTAGTGATGTTGAACATTTTTCATGTACCCGTTGGCCATTTATATGTCGCCTTTTGAGAAATGTCAACTCAGAGCAATTGCCTATTTTAAAATTGGAGTCTCTGTGTGTGTGTGTGTGTGTGTGTGTGTCTGTGTGTGCGTGCGTGCACATGTGTGCTATTGAATTGTTCGAGTTCCTTGTATATTATGGATATTAACTTCTTATAAAATACAATAAAATATTTGTTGAGACCAAAGTCCCAAAGCATTTTCTCTTATGTTTTCTTCTAGTAGTTCCATAGTTCCAGGAATTACATTTAAGTCTTTAGTCCATCTTGAGTTGATTTTTGTATATGGTGAGAGAGCGGGATCTAGTGTCACTCTTTTGCTTATGGATATCCAGTTTTCATGGCACAATTGATTGGAGAGACTGTCCTTTCCCTAATGTGTGTTCTTTGTGCCTTTGTTAAAAATCCATTGGCCGGGGTGGAGCCAAGATGGCCGAATAGGAACTGCTCCGGTCTCCAGCTCCCAGCCCCAGCGACACAGAAGACTGGTGATTTCTGCATTTCTGCTTGAGGTACCGGTTTCATCTCACTAGGGAGTGCCTAACAGTGGGTGCAGGACAGACGGTGAAGCGCACTGTGCGCGAGCCGAAGCAGGGCGAGGCATTGCCTCACTCGGGAAGTGCAAGGGGTCAGGGAGTTCCCTTTCCTAGTCAAAGAAAGGGGAAACAGACGGCACCTGGAATATCGGGTCAGTCCCATCCTAATACTGCGCTTCTCCAACGGGCCTGGAAAACGGCACACTAGGAGATTGTGTCCCGCACCTGGCTCGGAGGGTCCTATGCCCACGGAGTCTCGCTGATTGCTAGCACAGCAGTCTGAGATCAAGCTGCAAGGCGGCAGCGAGGCTGGGGGAGGGGCGCCCGCCATTGCCCAGGCTTGCTTAGGTAAACAAAGCAGCCAGGAAGCTCGAACTGGGTGGAGCCCACCATAGCTCAAGGAGGCCTGCCTGCCTCTGTAGGCTCCACCTCTGGGGGCAGGGCACAGACAAACAAAAACTCAGCAAAGAACCTCCACAGACTTAAATGCCCCTGTCTGACTGACAGCTTTGAAGAGAGTAGTGGTTCTCCCAGCACGCAGCTGGAGATCTGAGAACAGACAGACTGCCTCCTAAAGTGGGTCCCTCACCCCTGAGCAGCCTAACTGGGAGGCACCCCCCCAGTAGGGTCAGACTGACACCTCATTCAACCGGGTACTCCTCTGAGACAAAACTTTCAGAGGAACTATCAGACAGCTGAATTTGTGGTCTCACGAAAATCCGCTGTTCTGCAGCCACCGCTGCTGACACCCAGCCAAACAGGGTCTGGAGTGGACCTCTAGTAAACTCCAACAGACCTGCAGCTGAGGGTCCTGTCTGGTAGAAGGAAAACTAACAAACAGAAAGGACTTAAACACCAAAAACCCATCTGTACATCACCATCACCAAAGACAAAAAGTAGATAAAACCACAAAGATGGGGAAAAAACAGAGCAGAAAAACTGGAAACTCTAAAAAACAGAGCACCTCTCCTCCTCCAAAGGAACGCAGTTCCTCACCAGCAACGGAACAAAGCTGGATGGAGGATGACTTTGATGAGTTGAGAGAAGAAGGCTTCAGACGATCAAACTACTCTGAGCTACGAGAGGAAATTCAAAACAATAGCAAAGAAGTTAAAAACTTTGAAAAAATATTAGAAGAATGGATAACTAGAATAACCAATGGAGAGAAGGGCTTAAAGGAGCTGATGGAGCTGAAAGCCAAGTTTCGAGAACTACGCGAAGATTGCAGAAGCCTCAGTAGCAGATGCGATCAACTGGAAGAAAGGGTATCGCTGATGGAAGATGAAATGAATGAAATGAAGAGAGAAGGGAAGTTTAGAGAAAAAAGAATAAAAAGAAATGAACAAAGCCTCCAAGAAATTTGGGACTATGTGAAAAGACCAAACCTACGTCTGATTGGTGTACCTGAAAATGATGGGGAGAATGGAACCAAGTTGGAAAACACTCTGCAAGATATTA
>NW_026652284.1:79323425-79324403 GCF_009828535.3 Hylobates moloch
GCCAAACTAAGCTTCATAAGTGAAGGAGAAATAAAATACTTTACAGACAAGCAAACGCTGAGTGATTTTGTCACCACCAGGCCTGCCCTAAAAGAGCTCCTGAAGGAAGCACTAAACATGGAAAGGAACAACCGGTTCCAGCCACTGCAAAAACATGCCAAATTGTAAAGACCATCGAGGCTAGGAAGAAACTATAGCAACTAACGAGCAAAATAACCAACTAACATCATAATGACAGGATCAGATTCACACATAACAATATTAACGTTAAATGTAAATGGGCTAAATGCTCCAATCAAAAGACACAGACTGGCAAACTGGATAAGGAGTCAGGACCCATCAGTGTGCTGTATTCAGGAAACCCATCTCACGTGCAGAGACACACATAGACTCAAAATAAAGGGATGGAGGAAGATCTATCAAGCAACTGGAAAACAAAAAAAGGCAGGGGTTGCAATCCTAGTCTCTGATAAAATAGACTTTAAACCAACAAAGATCATAAGAGACAAAGAAGGCCATTACATAATGGTAAAGGGATCAATTCAACAAGAAGAGCTAACTATCCTAAATATATATGCACCCAACACAGGAGCACCCAGATTCATAAAGCAAGTCCTCAGTGACCTACAAAGGGACTTAAACTCCCACACAATAATAATGGGAGATTTTAACACCCCACTGTCAGCATTAGACAGATCAACGAGACAGAAAGTTAACAAGGATATCCAGGAATTGAACTCAGCTCTACATAAAGTGGACCTAATAGACATCTACAGAACTCTCCACCCCAAGTGAACAGAATATACATTTTTTTCAGCACCACACCACACCTATTCCAAAATTGACCACATAGTTGGAAGTAAAGCTCTCCTCAGCAAATGTAAAAGAACAGAAATTATAACAAACTGTCTCTCAGACCACAGTGCAATCAAACTAGAACTCAGGATCAAGAAACTCACTCAAAACCGCTCAACTACA
>NW_026652284.1:79329403-79373724 GCF_009828535.3 Hylobates moloch
TAGAGGTGTTTGTAGTATTCTCTGATGGTAGATTGTATTTCTGTGGGATCGGTGGTGATATCCCCTTTTTCATTTTTTATTGCATCTATTTGATTCTTCTCTCTTTTCTTCTTTATTAGTCTTGCTAGCAGTCTATCAATTTTGTTGATCTTTTCAAAAAACCAGCTCCTGGATTCATTAATTTTTTGAAGGGTTTTTTGTGTCTCTATTTCCTTCAGTTCTGCTCTGATTTTAGTTATTTCTAGCCTTCTGCTAGCTTTTGAATGTGTTTGCTCTTGCTTTTCTCGTTCTTTTAATTGTGATGTTAGGGTGTCAATTTTGGATTTTTCCTGCTTTCTCTTATGGGCATTTAGTGCTATAAATTTCCCTCTACACACTGCTTTGAATGTGTCCCAGAGATTCTGGTATGTTGTGTCTTTGTTCTCGTTGGTTTCAAAGAACATCTTTATTTCTGCCTTCATTTCATTATGTACCCAGTAGTCATTCAGGAGCAGGTTGTTCAGTTTCCATGTAGTTGAGCGGTTTTGAGTGAGTTTCTTAATCCTGAATTCTAGTTTGATTGCACTGTGGTCTGAGAGACAGTTTGTTATAATTTCTGTTCTTTTACATTTGCTGAGGAGATCTTTACTTCCAACTATGTGGTCCATTTTGGAATAGATGTGGTGTGGTGCTGAAAAAAATGTATATTCTGTTGATTTGGGGTGGAGAGTTCTGTAGATGTCTGTTAGGTCCACTTTGTGCAGAGCTGAGTTCAATTCCTGGATATCCTTGTTAACATTCTGTCTCGTTGATCTTTCTAATGTTGACAGTGGGGTGTTAAAATCTCCCATTATTATTGTGTGGGAGTTTAAGTCTTTTTGTAGGTCACTCAGGACTTGCTTTATGAATCTGGGTGCTCCCGTGTTGGGTGCATATATATTTAGGATAGTTAGCTCTTCTTGTTGAATTGATCCCTTTACCATTATGTAATGGCCTTCTTTGTCTCTTTTGATCTTTGTTGGTTTAGAGTGTATTTTATCAGAGACTAGGATTGCAACCCCTGCCTTTTTTTGTTTTCCATTTGCTTGATAGATCTTCCTCCATCCCTTTATTTTGAGTCTGTGTGTGTCTCTGCACGTGAGATGGGTTTCCTGAATACAGCACACTGATGAATCTTGACTCCTTATCCAATTTGCCAGTCTGTGTCTTTTAATTGGAGCATTTATCCCATTTACATTTAAAGTTAATATTGTTATGTGTGAATTTGATCCTGTCATTATGATGTTAGTTGGTTATTTTGCTCGTTAGTTGATGCAGTTCTTCCTAGCCTTGATGAATGCAGTTTCTTCCTAGCCTCGATGGTCTTTACAATTTGGCATGTTTTTGCAGTGGCTGGTACTGGTTGTTCCTTTCCATGTTTAGTGCTTCCTTCAGGAGCTCTTTTAGGGCAGGCCTGGTGGTGACAAAATCACTCAGCATTTGCTTGTGTGTAAAGGATTTTATTTCTCCTTCACTTATGAAGCTTAGTTTGGCTGGATATGAAATTCTGGGTTGAAAATTATTTTAAGAATGTTGAATATCAGCCCCCACTCTCTTCTGGCTTGTAGAGTTTCTGCCGAGAGATCAGCTGTTAGTCTGATGGGCTTCCCTTTGTGGGTAACCCGACCTTTCTCTCTGGCTACCCTTAACATTTTTTCCTTCATTTCAACTTTGGTGAATCTGACAATTATGTGTCTTGGAGTTGCTCTTCTCGAGGAGTATCTTTGTGTCATTCTCTGTATTTCCTGAATCTGAATGTTGGCCTGCCTTGCTAGATTGGGGAAGTTCTCCTGGATAATATCTTGCAGAGTGTTTTCCAACTTGGTTCTATTCTCCCCAACACTTTCAGGTACACCAATCAGACGTTGGTTTGGTCTTTTCACATAGTCCCAAGTTTCTTGTAGGCTTTGTTCGTTTCTTTTTATTTTTTCTCTAAACTTCCCTTCTTGCTTCATTTCATTCATTTCATCTTCCATCATTGATACCTTTTCTTCCAGTTGATCGCATCGACTACTGAGGCTTCTGCAATCTTTGTGTAGTTCTCGAAACTTGGCTTTCAGCTCCATCAGCTCCTTTAAGCCCTTCTCTCCATTGGTTATTCTAGTTATCCATTCGTCTAATTTTTTTTCAAAGTTTTTAACTTCTTTGCCATTGTTTTGAATTTCCTCCTGTAGCTCGGAGTAGTTTGATCGTCTGAAGCCTTCTTCTCTCAACTCATCAAAGTCATTTTCTGTCCAGCTTTGTTACGTTGCTGGTGAGGAACTGCGTTCCTTTGGAGGAGGAAAGGTGCTCTGTTTTTAGAGTTTCCAGTTTTTCTGCTCTATTTTTTCCCCATCTTTGTGGTTTTATCTACTTTTGATCTTTGATGATGGTGATGTACAGATGGGTTTTTGGTGTGGGTGTCCTGTTTGTTAGTTTTCCTTCTACCAGACAGGACCCTCAGCTGCAGGTCTGTTGGAGTTTGCTAGAGGTCCACTCCAGACCCTGTTTGGCTGGGTGTCAGCAGTGGTGGCTACAGAACAGCGGATTTTCGTGAGACCACAAATTCAGCTGTCTGATAGTTCCTCTGGAAGTTTTGTCTCAGAGGAGTACCTGGCTGAGTGAGGTGTCAGTCTGTCCCTACTGGGGGGTGCCTCCCAGTTAGACTGCTCGAGGTTCAGGGACCCACTTTAGGAGGCAGTCTGTCCGTTCTCAGATCTCCAGCTGCATGCTGGGAGAACCACTACTCTCTGGTCTCTTTTTTTCTTAGTCTGTGTAATAGTTTGCTGATTTTGTTTATCTTTTCAAAAAACCAGCTTTTCGTTTTGTTGATCCTTTGTATTGTTTGGTCTCTATTTCATTTATTTTGTTCTGATTCTCATAATATCTTTCCTTCTACTGATTTTGTGTTTGTTTTGTTCTTGCTTTCCTAGGTCCTTGACATGCATTGTTAGGTTGTTTATTTGAAATCTTTCAACTTCTTGATACAGCTGTTTAATGCTAAAAACTGTTTGTACTGTTTTTGTTATATTCCATAGGATTTGCTATGTTGTATTTCTATTTTCATTTGTTTCAAGAAATTTTAAAATTTCTTGTTTAATTTGTTATTGATCCATTGGTTGTTCAAGAACATGCTGTTTAATTTTCGTGTATTTGTACAGTTTACAAAGTTTACTTATTACCGATTTTTAGTTTTATTCTATTGTGGTTAGAAAAGAAACTTGATATGACTTTGACTTTTAAAATTTTTGGAGAATTTTTTTTGTGTGCTAATGGCAAGAATGTATCCTGCAGCTGTTGTTCTGTAAATATCTGTTAGGTCTGTTTGGTCTAAAGTGCAATTGAAATTTTGTATGTTTGGCTGATTTTCTGCCAGTGATCTGTTCAATGCTATGAGTGGGGTGTTCAAGTCCCCAACTGTTATTGTAATGGAGTCTATCTCTCTCTTTAGATCTAATAATATTTGCTTTATCTATCTGAGTGCTCTAGTAGTGAGTGTGTATATATTTATAGTTGTTATAGATGCTTGCCAAATTGACTTCATTATTATTATATAATGACTTTCTTTGTCTCCTTATATAGTTTGTGACTTAAAGTATTTTTTCTGATATAAGGATAACTACTCCTATTCATTTTTGGTGGAACTTTTTTCGTTTTTTCATTTTAAGTTTATGTATATATTTACAGAAGTGAGTTTCTTATAGGCAGCATATAGTTGGGTCTTGTTTTATTTATTTATTTTTTTCCCACCCCTCCGAGACAGAGTCTCACTCTGTCACCCAGGCTGGAGTGCAGTGGTGTAATCTTGGCTCACTGCAAACTCTGCCTCCCAGGTTCAAGTGATTCTCCTGCCTCAGCCTCCTAAATTGCTGGGATTACAGGCACCCACCATCATGCCCAGCTAATTTTTGTATTTTTGTGGAGATGTTGGCCAGACTGGTCTTAAACTCCTGACCTCAGGTGATCCACCTGCCTTGGCCTCCCAAAGTGCTGGGATTCATCCAGTTTATAGCTTTTAATTGGGGATTATAGTTTTTAATTTGGGGTTTTTATTTGTTTACATTCAAGGTTATTATTGATAGGTGAGGAATTTCTCTTGTCAGTTTGCTAATTGCCTTTTTTTAAAAAAATATATATCCATTCTTCCTTCCTTACTTTCTTATTGTTTATCTTTGCAGTTTGGTGGTTTCTGTGGTGATAAGTTTTACTTCTCTTTCTCATTTGTGAATCTGCTTCATCAGTGAGATTGACACTTCTTCATGTTTTCATGTTGGTAGTTATAGTCTGTTTGCTTTCAGTTCTAGGATTCCCTTAATCATTTCTTGTACATCCAGCCTAGTGGTGATAAATTACCTCATTCTTTGCTTCTCTGGGAGATTTTATTTCTCCTTCATTTCTGAAGGGTAGTTTTACTAGATATGGTAATCTTGGCTCACAGTTTGTTTTCTTTCATCATTTCAAATATGGCATCCCATTGTCTCTTGGCCTATGTTTCTGCTGAGAAATCTGCTGTTAGTCTTATGGAGAGTCCCTTGTATGTTACTTCACACTTTTCTCTTTCTATTTTTAAAATTCTCTTTGTGTTTGAATTTTGACAGTTTCACTATAATGTTCATCTTTTCTCAGTTTGACTATAATGTATCCTGAGAGGACCTTTTTGGGTTGAGTCTATTTGGGAAACTTTGAGCTTCCTGGACCTGGATGTTTATATTTCTTCCGTGACTTCAGATGTTTTCAGCAATTATTTATTTAAATAGGTTTTATATGCTTTGTCTGTTCTCTTCTCCTGGATGTCCAAAAATACATGTTTTTTTTTTTTTTTTTTTACTTAATAGTATCCCATAGGCCCTGTAGGCTTTCTTCTCATTCTTTTTAACACTCTGTTTTGTTTTTTTTTGGCTAACCTGGGTACAGCAGTACCTCAAAATAATGTTCAGCATTGTTTAGTTATAATGTTGCTGAGACAAAAATGATTTCTGTTTAGGCCCTCTGTCTTTATGGCGTTTGCTTGTTCTCCCCATGTCTGCATGGGTTTTCTCTGGATACTCTGGTTTCCTTCTGCTTCCCAAAAATGTGAATGTTTGGTTAACTGGTATGTCTACATTGTCTCAGTATGAGTGAATGAGTGTGTGTGTGTGTGTGTGTGTGTGTGTGTGTACTGTGATGTAATGGTGTCCTGTCCAGAACTGGTTTCCACTTTTTACCCTGAGTGTCTGGATAGGCTTCAGCCACCTGTGACACTGAACTGGAATAAGCAGGTCGGAAAATGAATAATCACATGTTACTATAAAATAAAAATGTGTCAAGTATATGATAATCATACAAATGCACAATATATTATGCATTCAGAAAGCACTCAGTGATCTCACCATATTCATTGTTTTTTAACTGTGTGGCATTAGAGGATGCTCGTTTTCACTTTGCAAACATTTATCTCATGATTTCATTCATAACCATTGTGACTGCTGTCATTCACTAATTCATCATAAATTTGGTATTTATTAATCTTAATTTTATTAATTTAGTAACGTAATAATTTGATACTAATTTAATAATTTAATAATTTCATTAATCTTTCTTAAATGTAGATATAACCTACATCTATTTCAGTATTTGATATTAGAAGTGGTTTGACTCTTTACAATATTGGTGATGTTTTTGTGACTAGACATAGGCTGTAGGAACTTTTGTTTATATCAGTTAGCCTAGGTAAAGTTAGTTTTGTTACATGTTGTTTCATTTAAATCACAGTTTCCAAGAACCCACTGATATGTCAGGTGAAGATTTACTGTATTTCAAAAGACTTATGTTCAAGTTCACAAATTCTTCTGCTTGATCTAGTGTATTGCCGAAGCTTTCAATTGTATTTTTTAATTTTATTCATTGACTTCTTCAATGCCAAGATTTCTGTTTGGTTCTTTTTTATGGCATATGTCTGTTTGTTGAATTTCTCATTCAGATCATGAATTGTTTTTCTGATTTTGTTGAATTAACTATCTGTATTCTTTTGTATTTCACTGAGTTTCCTTAAGAAATTACTGTGAATTCTTTTCAGGTATTTTATAGGTTTGTTTTCCTTGGGGTATGTTATTAGAGAATTACTGTATTCCTTTCAGGTATCATGTTTCCGTGCCTTTTCATGTTTCTTGTGTCCCTAGCTTGATATCTGTTTATCTGGTGGAACAACCACCTCTTCCAATTTTATGATGTAGTTTTCATAGGAAAAAACTTTTTCCTGTAGATTTGACTTACAGTACTGGTTGAGTAGGGTGTTTAGGCTTTTTTCCTCATTGGGTGCAGTAGTGTAATTTCTATGTGATTTCTTCAGCCGTCATCAATATCAGCATTTTCTGTGAGTGCCTCAGTGGGCTAGACTGTGGGTGTTTGTGGAGGCAGTGGTGTGGCTTTGCTTGGGGTGAGGAATGCTAGGCAGGCTGGTCCTTAGTCCCTGAGAAATGGCTGCTATTTGTCAGCTGCCATTTTCTGATTACAGGGTCCAAGGGATGTAGAGATGCCAGGGCTATTGAGCCCCAAGGCAGAATGCACTCTAGCAGTTGCTTCATTCTCCAAATGATATAGTACTGCAGCAGCTTGGATCCTGGGGAATTCAGTGGATCAAATGCGAATTCTGTCTCTGGAGCAATCCAGCCTTATGGACCTCAGGTAGCTCCCTATACTGGACTCAGCGCTTGTGAGGACTGTGGAGCTGCCCTGTAGCTTGGATTGCAAGTATCCACAGTGGTCATGGGGACTGCTGAGGATGTCTAACTTAACTTTTCTCATCAATGGGGAGTCCCTTCTGGCTCCAGGCTGATCTTGGCCAGGTGTTCTCCTTTCCTCTTTATGCTGACGTGGAGTTTCTGTGCCTCAGAAGATCTTCATTACTTCCTGATGAGTTCCATTGTTCTCCCGTAGACACTAAACTCAAAGTACTCTATTTGTTGTTTGGGTTTTTCTTTGTGGAGGAGATGAGCATTGGATACCATTTTGATTGAAGTTTTTAATCTGTTCACCTCTAATTTTTATTCATATGATTGGATTTACCTTATCATTTTGCTATTTTTTCTGTGTGCCTCATGTCTTTTTTGTTCCTCTGATACTCTTATTAATTTCTTTTGTAATAAATTGATATTTCTGATGTTCTATTTTAATTTATTGATTTTAAAATTACTTTTGAATTATTTTCTTTCTTTTTTTTTTTTTTTTTGAGATGGAGTCTCACTCTGTTGCCCAGGCTGGAGTGCAATGGCGCAATCTTGACTCACTGTAAGCTCCGCCACCCGGGTTCACGCCATTCTCCTGCCTCAGCCTCTTGAGTAGCTGGAACTACAGGTGCCCACCACCACGTCTGGCTATTTTTTTTTTTTTTTTGTATTTTTAGTAGAGACAGGGTTTCACCATGTTAGCCAGGATGGTCTCGATCTCCTGACCTCGTGATCTGCCCCCTTCAGCCTCCCAAAGTGCTGAGATTACAGGCGTGAGCCACTGTTCCTGGCCCGAATTATTTTCTTTGTGGTTGCTTGGGGGATTATAATATGCATCTGATTTACTGCAAACTACTTGAGATTATTGATAACTTTATTCCATTAAAATAGAGAACATTTCTCTACTATAGCTCCATTTTCTTCTGCTGCTTGTGCTGTTATTGTCACATATATTGCGTCTTTACTTGTTAAAAGTTCAACTATACAATTTTATCATTATTATTTTATGCAATTTCCTTTTACATCAGAAGAACAAAGGAGAAAAAAGCATTTATACTGTCCTTTACTAGTCACCAACATAATTACCTGTATTGTTTTGTTGTGTGAATTTGTTGTGTGAAGTAGCTGTTGGTACTTCCTTTTAGCCTAATGAACTTCCTTTAATATTCTGCTAGGAATCAGTTATCTTATTCTTTATTTGAGTATATTTTAATTTGCTTGCATTATTGAAGGATAATTTTGCTGGATATAGAATTCTTGGAGAAATTAGGTGTTAATCTACTAAAAGTTTCCTTGTACCTGAAAAATTATTTTTGTCTTTCTGCTATCAATATATATATATTTTTTGTCCCTGGCTTTCTGCAGTTTGACTATGATATATTTGGATTTGAATTCACTGATTCTTTCGCCAATTCAAATCTGCTACTGAGCCCTTCTAGTGAGTTTTTTATTTCATTGATTGTACTTTCAACTCCAAAATTTTCATTTTTTTGGTAATTTGTTTTTATTGACATTTTCTAATGATGAATCACTGTTGTCATATGTTTCTTTAATTATTTGAATGTGAGGCTGGGTGCGGTGGCTCACACCTGTAATCCCAGCACTTTGGGAGGCTGAGGTGGGTGGATCACTTGAGGTCAGGAGTTCAAGACCAGCCTGACCAACATGGTGAAACCCCATCTCTACTAAAAATACAAAAATTAGCTGGGCATGGTGGCAGGTGCCTGTAATCCCAGCTATTCAGGAGGCTGAGGCAGGAAAACCATTTGAACCCGGGAGGCAGAGGTTGCAGTGAGCTGAGATCATGCCATTGCACTCCAGCCTGGGTGACAGGGCGAGACTCCATCTCAAAAAAAAAAAAAAAAAACAAATTTGTATATGGTTTCCCTTATTTCTTTGAACATATTTGGAATTGATGTTTTGAAGTCTTTGTGTACCAAGTCCTGTATTTGATCTCCTTCACAGATAGTTTCTATTGACTATTTTTATTTCTGTATGCTTTGCATGTGTCATAGTTGTTTGTTGTAAATTGGACATTTTGTGTAATATATTGCAGCAGCTTTGGATTTTGATTTCTTCTCCCCCAGGAGATGGTTGTTGTTGCAGGTTTATTTGTTTGTTGACTTGCCTCGACTAATTTTGTGATGTCTGTTTCATGTGCCTTCTGATTTCTCTGCTCATTAAAACAAATTCTCTTTTCTATTTTTAAGACTGGCATTCTAGGAATTTCAATGGGTTATTATAACTTAGTCATCAGCCAGTGATTGTTTGGAGGTTGTTTAAACCTTTGAGCTAGTAAGGTATTTACTCTTTGGCATGGGATGTATACATTTACTGGGTAATACTTTCAAAGTCAGGAGATAATAAGTCTGATTTTTTTTTTAATTCTCTATGTTCATGAGGCCTCATGGTTAACTAGAAATGAGTAGCTTGCTAGTTACTGCCCTCTCTTTGTGGTTGCTTAGGGGATTATATCTATATATCTGGTGGAACAACAGATATACAGTCTTCTGAGTAACTACTATCTTGCACATGCATACAACTTTCTAGACTACCAGTAATATATATGTGAGACCCTGGCAAGACCCTGTTGGGCTATATCATTTTCCAGATTTCTCTGTTAATTTTTGGGCTGGTTTGCTGTTTTGTTGCCTGATCCAAATTGTATTGTGACCCTATGCTAGCCTTACTCTTATTGCTGCTGAGCTGTCTGTTGTTTTTGACAACTTTGTCCTGTTTTGTCATTGCTTTTTGGGGAGAGGATTTGCCGAGCTCCTTATTCAGCACTCTTGAAGTCTTGTTGCGTGCGCGCGAGCGTGTGTGTCTGTGTGTGCGCGCTTGTGTGTGTGTTCCTGTAGTAACAAACATGTGACATAAAATTTGTCATTGAGACTGGGCATGGTAGCTCATGCCTGTAATCCCAGCACTTTGAGAGGCTGAGATGGGAGGCTAGCTTGAAGCCCAGGAGTTGAAGACAAGACTGGGCAACATAGTGAGACTCATCTGTGCCAAAAATTAAAAAAATTGGTTGGGCGTGGTGACATGTGCATATAATCCTAGCTACTTGGCATGTGAGGTGGGAGAGCCCAGGAGTTTGAGGTTTTAGTGAGCTGATTGTGCCACTGCACTCCAGCCTGGGTGACAGAGTTAGACCTTGTTTCTTAAAGAGAAATGACCATCTTAAGCACTTTTAAGTGTATACTATATTACTGTTAATTATATGCACATCGTTGTGTAGCAGATCTTCAGAACTTTTTTGTCTTGTAAAACTGAAACTCTCTATCTATTGAACCAATGACTCCCTTTTTACCTTTCCCCTGCCCCAGCCCTTGACAACCACGAGTCTACTTTCTAAGAGTTTGACAATGTTAGATACCTTATATATGTGGAATCATACAGTATTTATCTTTTCGTAACTGGCTTATTTTATTTACCGTAATGTCCTCATGTTTCATCCATGTTGTGGTATATTATGGGATTTGCTTATTTTTTAAGGCTGAATAATATTCCATTTTATGTATGTATTACATTTTGCTTATCCATTTATCCTAAAATGGATATTGGAGTTGCTTTTACTTTACAGCTATTGTGATTAATGCTGCTTTGAACATGGGTGTGTGAATATCTCCTTAAGATTTTCTTTTAAATTATTTTGGGTATATATCCAGAATTGGGGTTTCTGGATCATTGTAATTCTGTTTTTGATTTGTTGAGGAACCTCCATATTATGTTCTATAGCAGTTGTACCATTTTATGTTTCCACTAAGAGTGTATAAGTATTCCATTTTCTCAACACTTACTATGTTTTTGATAATGGCCATTGTTATGGCTGAGAGATATCTCATTGTGGTTTTTTATTTGCATTTCACTAATGAGTAGTTATGCTGAGCTTCTTTTCATATACTTGTTGGCCATTTGTATAACTTTTGTGGACATGTCTTCAATTCCTTTGTCCATTTTTAAATAGAATTATTATTATTTTGTTGTTGATTAGTCATAGGACTTGTTTATATATTCTAGATACTAGTACCTTATCAGATAGATGGTTTGCAAATTTTTTTGTCCATTTCATAGGTTGCCTTTTGTACTCTTTTTCCTTTGTTATGCAGAAGTTTTAAAATTTGATGTAGTCTCATTTTTCTATTTTTGCTTTTATTGCCTGTTATGTTCATTTTAAAAGTGTCCCTTTTCTCTGTTATTTTATAATACCTTACCTAGAATTAGATTTTGAGATATATTCAACTCTCTTCTGAAATTCTTTGCTACTAATATCCTTTGCATTATCATAGATATTCTGATTTTAAGGATGCATTTTACATGATGTATTAACTAAAAGTTATACATAAATTAAATATTTTATTTGTTGTAGACATATTTCAAGAAGGGAAAAGAATGAAAAGAAAATTCCTTTTTTGGTTATCTTAAGGAAGATCCATTTGTTATAACAATCATCATTTGTGTTTCACCTTTTACTATATATATATATAGTTATTTTTCTTTCCTCTGTGATTTTGAAATTGAAACTATCTTGCTTATAGTCAGATCATATGGCTCAAAATTCCATGTTCTAATCCAGAAAGCCACCTCTTGTGTTAATGTTTGGTTAGTAGCATTCTGATGATACTAAGTTCTTGAGTTTGATTCAGGTATCTTTAAACATTTGTACTCTGGGAACTCTGAGACAATCTGATTTATGCCCTTAGACTGCAACTTTGGTAGCCATTTTGCAAATATATCATTGTTACACAGGGCGTAGGGTGGTAGAGGTGGAATTGTAATGTGCTCATTGTCCAGTTAGATAGATAGCCAGTGGAAACATTTTCAGTGCTGATAATGGAAGTATAGAGGCAGTATTATAGTGGTTAAGAGCCATGGCTCTGGAATAATATTTCTTAATTTTGAGTCCAGGCTCTCCTAGATGACTCGTTTTGGGAAGATTCCTGACCCTTCATGTCTCAGATTCTTCATTGTAAAATGGGGATAATGCTATTTACATTTTGTGATTCTTAGGAGGAGTAAATGATTGTATACAAGTAAGGTGCTTAAAATAGTGCCTGGTACATACTCAGTGCTTAGTTAAATATTGCTTTTGTTACAGGCACTGATCAATATATAATCTTGTGCTAGCTAAACAATGCTTGAAGAAATTAATGCATTTTAAAAATACTGTGATAATGACAAATATCTAAAAATTGTGACATTCCATTAGCATAGAGTACTAACAATAGACTTCATAGCTGACCTTTAAAAAAAAAACCCTCTGGTTGAAGAAACAAATTAGGACCCCACTTTTGTAATAATAATAATAATAATAATAAGCACCTTTATAATGATTTCTCTGTGAGGAAGATAGTATCCTAAGATTTATATAGATTAATTGGTCTAATATTCAAAATATAGTCTTTTTATACAAATTTTACAGATAATGAAACTGAGGCACAGATACAATAAACTGTCTGCTGGCTGCAGAGTTATTGGTCTTAATCACTTTGCTATACTGTCTGTATTTAGGCATATTGCTACTGTGTTGCTGAACCAACTAGGTAGACTAAAATGTGAATGAATAAGCTTAATATTTTTATTAACTTTCACAAATAGAGTTACAATAACTAAAAATGTGATAGGAATACGTTTTTTTCTTCCTCCTTTGTTGATTTGTAAACAAATTGTATCTAGAAGTGAGACAAATGAGCATAAAGCAATTTTGGTGACATTTTTCATGTCTAACCTTTTATCTAATGATAATGGAAAGCAGTCAGAAAACATTTAAAATTTATGACCAAGTAGTATCCAATTCAATTTTACATTAGGTGAAGTGGAATACTTTTTTTTTTTTTTAGGTTGATCAGTTTTCGTTTTGTCAGGTTATTCTCAAATCTCCAATTAAGCTCACCTTTCAACTTGACTTAGAATACTGTTCTATTAGTTTAAAACATATTTTGAAGACATATTTTTAGATGGAGACATAAAAAATTACATCATTTCAGTTATTTCAAGTACTGCTGCTATATACTGTTGCACTACCATGTATGAGCCTTCATCATGTACTGAGTATTATATATTATTTCCATTCAGCAAAGTAGGAGACAGGCCTAGAGTGCTTAAGTAACTTATTAAATGTAACTTGTACTATAAATTATTGTTAGTTATCATTAACTATGGCCTAACAAGGTATTTGATGCTACTTTTTGATAAACAGTAATTCTGAAAATATTTTTGTGTTGGACATTTTATTTCTTTTTTAAGAAAGGAATTTGTATATTAGAATGAAAAATATTAAGCACTAAACAGTAAGTCCCTGAATATTCTTGTGTTGGAAATTTTATTTTTTAAAAAAGGAATTTGCATATTATAATAAATATTAAGCACTTACTAACTTTTATGTAATGTTTTCTGTTTTAAGGAACTGAAATTACCATTCACTTTTTTAAGTGGACATATTCATGAATTGAGGATTCATGTACCATGGACAAAACTGGGTTCAGAACCAGTGGTAATTACCATCAATACTATGGAATGCATTTTGAAACTTAAAGATGGGATACAGGTAAGAAATTATTGAACCAAGTTGTTTATGTTAACTAATTTTAGTAGTATTTGACATTTCTTTACCTTTTCAAATATGTCAACTGTTACATAAACATAGCTTATATACTTAATTTTTTTTTTTTTTTGAGATAGAGTCTCGCTCTGTCACCAGGCTGGAGTGCAGTGGTGCAATCTCGGCTCACTGCAACCTCCTCCTCCCGGGTTCAAGTGATTTTCCTGCCTCAGCCTCCTGAGTAGCTGGGACTACAGGTGTGCGCCACCATGCCCAGCTAATTTTTATATTTTTAGTAGAGAAGAGGTTTCACCGTGTTGGCCAGGATGGTCTTGATCTCTTGACCTCGTGATCTGCCCACCTTGGCCTCCCAAAGTGCTGGGATTACAGGCATGAGCCACCGTGCCTGGCCTTTAATTTGTATATGCCTGTTTAAGTGACATGACTATTTGCAAAGTCGTTTTTAAATTTGAATAAAGTATGTAAAGGTTGTTTTCATACAGATTTTACTTACTTTGTCATAGCTCTACTAGGGACCATGCAGATTGCTTATTACCTACATCTACAATGAAAGTGCAGCCTAATTGTGTCCGATTTTTACATTAACATTTTTAGATTTTTGCAAAGGACCTGTATGAATTTTTTCTTTACATAATTTTTCTAAATCTGAAGGGAATTTCTCAGGTTATTTTTTGGGAAGATGAAAAGATATTTACACCAAATTTTATAATTGTTTTTGAAGTTTTGGTATAAGAAACTGATTTTTTCTTTTTTCGGATTTATTTATTTCTTCTCTGCCCCATCTTACATTTCTTGCTAGTGGTTTTTTGCAGATGTAATATTGGTTTTAAAGAGTTTCTACCAAAAATTTTCCAATCTAGGAAAGCAAAATAGGTCAGAACCATAGCTTATTGTGGAGAATGTTTCCACTTTCACCTTGCAGAAGAGTAGTGTGTCTGTCATTCATTTTTATTAGGTTTTTTTTTTTTTTTTAGCACCCACTTAACATTTAACTTTTAGTTTTAAGGAAGATTGGCTATAATCAAGTAAATTGATAAGTATTATTAAAATGACTTCACATGAGTCTGTAAGTTGAACGTTTTCTAAATGTAACTTTAATCTTTGTGAAGTTAGGGTTATGTATGAACTGTTAAAATTATTTCCTATTTTAAGTGGATGCTTTGAGTGTCATATCAACCCACTGGACTCAGATCTTTTTTCCATTTATGAAATCTTTGATTCCAAACATGTATTATCCAATTTAACTTAATATAGTTTCTAGAAGTTAATAGACCAATGTTATATTTTCATGAAAATGAAAAGTTACTTTGTGAACTTCTAATATTTGAGAGATTAATTTAGAAATCTCTGGATAGTTACAATAAAGTTTTACTTTACATTTATAGTTGGTAATACTTAAATGGTTCTTAATTATTATCTTTTCTTGGAATTTATTTTTTTTCAAAGTCTGGACTTGGTTATACCACCCATGCAGTGTTCCATATTAAAAGAGAAAAAAAAATCCAGACACTAAGTATTTTTTCATTCAGAAGGTGGAAGTTTCAAGGCCAGATGTCCCTTAAGAAACACATTTTAACAGAGGCAAATTACAACTAATTATAGAGGCTGCAGAAAAAGACTTGTAACACATGACTTAGTGCAACCTATAACTAATACTTGATATTGGACTATGCAGATGGCTACTGCAGGAATGATCAGATTTCCTGCTTGCATGCTATTTGAGACTTGAATTTTGTGGTTTGTACAGCAAAAGGTTAAATGTCATGAATGTAAACCACTCTCAAAACAAGTATTTTTTACAGATGTTTAAAATTTTGGGTTAGAGAGGATTTTCGAAAATTGCAGTTGACATTTGGACAAATTATTTAGCAGTGTACACCTCTGGAGAGTAATGCTTGGGTTTATGCTAGTGATTGGAATTAAATTTTGAGTGAAAACATTGTAGATGAAACAGATTTTAAAATAGTTTATTTTCCTGTTTTAAGCTTTGATTAGTATAGTATGTAATTAAGCTGAAAATTATGCATGTACTAGTAAAACTGAATAAGTTTATATTCAAATTATTTCAAGTTATTACATTGTAGAATCACCACGAAGAAAAGACGTATTTTCTAAATAAAATTGGGGTTGGAATGGTAGGTTCAGTGAAGGGGCCTTTTAGAGTTATAGGTACTCAAAGATATGAATCTGTTAAAAAAACTATTATATATAGGAATGTATTGAAGTATGATTAAAAGGTAGGAATATGAGGCTTAAGTCAGATAAGATCATTCCAAAAATAAGATTTTGTTAAATGCCTTGATAAGAAGGCATGTTTTGTTTGTGAAGGTCAATTTAATTCTACCAACATTTGTTGGTTGTCTGCTCTCTACTGCACTGAAAAGCATTGCTAAAATATTTATATAATCTCAGCAAAAGACACTTAGAAAAAGAGATTCATAATGATTGTGATTTTAGTGGTCATGGTTTTAATATACTGCCTTAACATATCTTTACAATCAGTTTTACTTATAGAGATTTTTAGGATGACAAAGTGTCCGAGTTGTTGTGTTAGGTAAAATAAAGTCCATCTTGATGTTTACTCTGAATTTTTAAAAATATATTGAAACTTCACTCATGAAATAGGTGTTAACGATTTCCTATTCACTCTGAGAGACGTATCTATGTCAGTCATTGCCCTCACTTTTAAATCTTGCAGAGTTACTACTTCTAAACTGTTTATCCTGTTTTTGATTTCAGATACACAGTTTTTGATTCATGACACATCATGTCCATGCTAATCTAATAAATACTTGTTAACATGACTCAAGAACTAAAACATTATTAGTAACTTCCATTTAACTATGTACTCCTCTCCTTTTTCTTTTTTTTTTTACTAGTAGATATTCTTTTTTTTAAATTTTATTATTATTATACTTTAACTTTTAGGGTACATGTGCACAATATGCAGGTTTGTTACGTATGTATACATGTGCCATGTTGGTGTGCTGCACCCATTAACTCGTCATTTAGCATTAGGTATATCTCCTAATGCTATCCCTCCCCCCTGCCCCTACCCCACAACAGTCCCCAGGGTGTGATGTTCCCCTTCCTGTGTCCATGTGTTCTCATTGTTCAATTCCCACCTATGAGTGAGAACATGTGGTGTTTGGTTTTTTGTCCCTGCGATAGTTTGTTGAGAATGACGGTTTCCAGTTTCATCCATATCCCTACAAAGGACATGAACTAATCATTTTTTATGGCTGCATAGTATTCCATGGTGTATATGTGCCACATTTTCTTAATCCAGTCTATTGTTATTGGACATTTGGGTTGGTTCCAAGTCTTTGCTATTGTGAATAGTGCCGCAATAAACATACGTGTCCATGTATTTTTATAGTAGCATGATTTATAATCCTTTGGATATATACCCAGTAATGGTATGGCTGGGTCAAATGGTATTTCTAGTTCTAGGTCCCTGAGGAATCACCACACTGACTTCCACAATGGTTGAAATAGTTTACAGTCCTACCAACAGTGTAAAAGTGTTCCTATTTCTCCACATCCTCTCCAGCACTTGTTGTTTCCTGACTTTTTAATGATGGCCATTCTAACTGGTGTGAGATGGTATCTCATTGTGGTTTCGATTTGCATTTCTCTGATGGCCAGTGATGATGAGCATTTTTTCATGTGTTTTTTGGCTGCATAAATGTCTTCTTTTGAGAAGTGTCTGTTCATATCCTTCACCCACTTTTTGATGGGGTTGTTTGTTTTTTTCTTGTGAGTTTGTTTGAGTTCATTGTAGATTCTGGATCTTAGCCCTTTGTCAGATGAGTAGGTTGTGAAAATTTTCTCCCATTCTGTAGGATGCCTGTTCACTCTGATAGTAGTTTCTTTTGCTGTGCAGAAGCTCTTTAGTTTAATTAGATCCCATTTGTCAATTTTGGCTTTTGTTGCCATTGCTTTTGGTGTTTTAGACATGAAGTCCTTGACCATGCCTATGTCCTGAATGGTATTACCTAGGTTTTCTTCTGGGGTTTTTGTGGTTTTGGTCTAATGTGTAAGTCTTTAATCCATCTTGAATTAATTTTTGTATAAGGTGTAAGGAAGGGATCCAGTTTCAGCTTTCTACATATGGCTAGCCAGTTTTCCCAGCCTCATTTATTAAATAGGGAATCCTTTCCCCATTTCTTGTTTTTGTCAGGTTTGTCAAAGATCAGATGGTTGTAGTGCTAGCTCACTGCTAGCACAGCAGTCTGAGATCGACCTGCAAGGCAGCAGGAAATAAAGGCTTGAGTAGGTAAACAAAGCAGCCAGGGAAGCTTGAACCGGATGGAGACAACCACAGCTCAGCAAGGCCTGCTGCCTCTGTAGACTCCACCTCTGGGGATAGGGCATAGCTGAACAAAAGGCAGTAGAAACTTCTTCAGACTTAAACGTCCCTGTCTGACAGCTCTGAAGAGAGCACTGGTTTTCCCAGCATGGTGTTTGAACTCAGAGAACAGACAGACTGCCTCCTCAAGTGGGTCCCTGACCCCTGTGTAGCCTAACTGGGAGACACCTCCCAGTAGGGGCCAACTGACACCTCATACAGGCAGGTGCCCCTTTGGGATGGAGCTTCCAGAGGAAGGATCAGGCAGCAATATTTGCTGTTGAGCAATATTTTCTGTTCTGCAGCCTTCGCTGGTGATACCCAGGCAAACAGGGTCTGGAGTAAACCTCCAGCAAACTCCAACAGACCTGCAGCTGAGGGACCTGACTGTTAGAAGGAAAAAGAAGGAAAACTAACAAACAGAAAGGAATAGCATCAACATCAACAAAAAGGACATCCACACCAAAACTCCATCTGTAGGTCACCAACATCAAAGACCAAAGGTAGAGAAAACCACAAAGATGAGGAGAAACCAGAGAAGAAAGCTGAAAGTTCTAAAAACCAGAGCGCCTCTTCTTCCCCAAAGGATCGTAGCTCCTCGCCAGCAACGGAACAAAGCTGGACCGGGAATGACTTTGAGGAGCTGGCAGAATTAGGCTTCAGAAGGTGGGTGATAACAAAATTCTCCAAGCTAAAGGAGGATGGTCTAATCCATTGCAAGGAAGCCAAAAACCTTGTAAAAAGATTAGACGAATGGCTAACTAGAATAAACAGTATAGAGAAGACCTTAAATGACCTGATGGAGCTCAAAACCATGGCACGAGAACTATGTGACACATGCACAAGCTTCAATAGCTGATTCGATCAAGTTGAAGAAAGGGTAGCAGTGATTGAAGATCAAATTAATGAAATAAAGTGAGAAGAGAAGTTTAGAGAAAAGAGAGTAAAAAGAAATGAACAAAGCCTTCATGAAATATGGGACTATGTGAAAAAACCAAATCTATGTTTGATTAGTGTACCTGAAAGTGATGGGGAGAATGGAACCAATTTGGAAAACACTCTTCAGGATATTATACAGGAGAACTTCCCCAACCTAGCAAGGCAGGCCAACATTCAAATTGAGGAAATATAGAGAACAGCACCAAGATACTCTTCGAGAAGAGCAACCCCAAGACACATAATTGTCAGATTCACCAAGGTCGAAATGAAGGAAAAAATGTTAAGGGCAGCCAGAGAGAAAGGTCGGGTTACCCACAAAGGGAAGCCCATCAGACTAACAGCTGATCTCTCGGCAGAAACTCTACAAGCCAGAAGAGAGTGGGGGCCAATATTCAACATTCTTAAGGAAAAGAATTTTCAACCCAGAATTTCATATCCAGCCAAACTAAGCTTCATAAGTGAAGGAGAAATAAAATCCTTTACAGACAAGCAATGCTGAGAGATTTTGTCACCACCAGGCCTGCCTTGCAGGAGTTCCTGAAGGAAGCACTAAACATGGAAAGGAACGGTACCAGCCACTGCAAAAACATGCCAAATTGTAAAGACCATCGAGGCTAGGAAGAAACTGCATCAACTAACAAGCAAAATAACCAGCTAACATCATAATGACAGGATCAAATTCACACATAACAATATTAACCTTAAATGTAAATGGGCTAAATGACTCAATTAAAAGACACAGACTGGGTCCAGGCGTGGTGGCTCACACCTGTAATCCAAGCACTTTGGGAGGGAGGTGGGCGGATCACGAGGTCAGGAGATCGAGACCATCCTTGCTAACATGATGAGACCCCGTCTCTACTAAAAATACAAAAAATTAGCTGGGTGTGTTGGCTGGTGCCTGTAGTCCCAGCTACTCAATAGGCTGAGGCAGGAGAATGGCGTGAACCTGGGAGGCAGAGTGTGTGTGAGCCGAGGTCGTGCCACTGCACTCCAGCCTGGGCAACAGACTGAGACTCTGTCTCAAAAAAAAAAAAAAAAAAAAAAAAAACAAAAAAAACCCGACAAAAAACACAGACTGGCAAATTGGATAAAGTGTCAGGACCCATCAGTGTGCTGTATTCAGGAGACTCATCTCATGTGCAGAGACACACATAGGCACAAAATAAAGGGATAGAGGAAGATCTACCAAGCAAATGAAAAACAAAAAAAAGCAGTGGTTGTAGTTCTAGTCTCTGATAAAACAGGGTTTAAACCAACAAAGATCAAAAGAGACAAAGAAGACCATTAAATAATGGTAAAGGGATCAATTCAACAACAAGAGCTAAGTATCCTAAATATATACAGGAGCACCCAGGAGCACCCAGATTCATAAAGCAAGTCCTTAGAAAGCTACAAAGAGACTTAGATTCCCACACAATAATAATGGCAGACTTTAACACCCCACTGTCAATATTAGACAGATCAACGAGACAGAAAGTTAAAGTTAACAAGGATATCCAGGAATTGAACTCAGCTCTGTACCAAGTGGACCTAATAGACATCTACAGAACTCTCCACCCCAAATCAACATACTATACGTTCTTCTCAGCACCACATCACACTTATTCCAAAATTGACCACATAGTCAGAAGTAAAGCACTCCTCAGCAAATGTAAAAGAACAGAAATCACAACTAACTGTCTCTCAGACCACAGTGCAATCAAATTAGAACTCAGGATGAAGAAACTCAAAACCACACAACTACATGGAAACTGAACGACCTGCTCCTGAATGACTACTGGGTAAATAATGAAATGAACGTAGAAATACAGATGTTCTTTGAAACAAAGGGGAACAAAGACACAACGTACCAGAATCTCTGGGACACGTTTAAAGAAGTGTGTAGAGGGAAATTTATTGCACTAAATGCCCACAAGAGAAAGCAGGAAAGATCTAAAATGGACACCATAACATCACAATGAAAAGAACTAGAGAAGCAAGAGCAAAGAAATTCAAAAGCTAGCAGAAGGCAAGAAATAAGTAAGATCAGAGCAGAACTGAAGGAGATAGAGACATAAAAAACGCTTCAAAAAATCAATAAATCCAGGAGCTGGTTTTTTGAGAAGATCAACAAAATAGATAGACTGCTAGCAAGACTAGTAAAGAAGACAAGAGAGAAGAATCAAATACACGCAATACAAAATGATAAAGGGGATATCACCACCAATCCCACAGAAATACAAACTACCATCAGAGAATACTATAAACACCTCTACACAAATAAACTAGAAAATCTAGAAGAAATGGATAAATTCCTGGACACATACACCCTCCCAAGACCAAAAAACCAGGAAGAAGTTGAATCTCTGAATAGACCAATAACAGGCTCTGAAACTGAGGCAATAATTAGTAGACTGCCAGCCAAAAAAAGTCCAGGACCAGATGGATGCACAGCTGAATTCTATCAGATGTAGAAAGAGGAGCTGATACCATTCTTTCTGAAACTGTTCCAAACAATAGAAAAAGAGGAATCCTCTCTAACTGATTTTATGAGGCCAGCATCATCCTGATACCAAAGCCTGGCAGAAACACAACAAAAAAAGAGAATTTCAGGTTGATATCCTTGAATGGACATTGATGGCGAAAATCCTCAATAAAATACTGGCAAACCGAATCCAGGAGCACATCAAAAAGCTTATCCACCACGATCAAGTCAGCTTCATCCCTGGGATGCAAGGCTGGTTCAACATATGCAAATCAATAAACATAATCCATCACATAAACAGAACCAAAGATAAAAACCACGTGATCATCTCAATAGATGCTGAAAAGGCCTTCAACAAAATTTAACAGCCCTTCATGCTAAAAACTCTCAATAAACTAGGTATTGATGGAATGTATCTCAAGAGCTATTTATGACAAACCCACAGGCAGTATCATACTGAATGGGCAAAAACTGGAAGCATTCCCTCTGAAAACCGGCACAACACAGGGATGCCCTCTCTCACCACTCCTGTTCAATATAGTGTTGGAAGTTCTGGCCAGGGCAATCAGGCAAGAGAAAGAAAGAAAGTGTATTCAATTAGGAAAAGAAGAAGTCAAATTGTCCCTGTTTGCAGATGACATGATTGTATATTTAGAAAACCCCATCATCTCAGCCCAAAATCTCCTTATGCTGATAAGCAACTTCAGCAAAGTCTCAGGATACAAAATCAATGTGCAAAAATCACAAGCATTCCTATACACCAATAACAGAGAGCCAAATCATGAGTGAACTCCCATTCACAATTGCTTCAAAGAGAATAAATACCTAGGAATCCAACTTACAAGGGATGTGAAGGACCTCTTCAAGGAGAACTACAAACCACTGCTCAATGAAATAAAAGAGGACACGAACAAATGGAAGAACATTCCATGCTCACAGATAGGAAGAATCAATATTGTGAAAATGGCCATACTGCTCAAGGTAATTTATAGATTCAATGCCATCCCCATCAAGCTACCAATGACTTTCTTCACAGAATTGGAAAAAACTACTTTAAAGTTCATATGGAACCAAAAAAGAGCCCACATTGCCATGTCAGTCCTAAGCCAAAAGAACAAAGCTGGAGGCATCACGCTACCTGACTTCAAACTATACTACAAGGCTACAGTAACCAAAACAGCATGCTACTGGTACCAAAACAGATATATAGACCAATGGAACAGAATGGAGGCCTCAGAAATAACACCACACATCTACAACCATCTGATCTTTGACAAACCTGACAAAAACAAGCAATGGGGAAAGGATTCCTTGTTTAATAAGTGGTGCTGGGAAAACTGGCTAGCCATATGTAGAAAGCTGAAACTGGATCCCTTCCTTACACCTTATACAAAAATTAATTCAAGATGGATTAAAGACTTACACGTTAGACCTAAAACCACAAAAACCCTAGAAGGAAACCTAGGCAATACCATTCAGGCCATAGGCATGGTCAAGGACTTCATGTCTAAAACACCAAAAGTAATGGAAGCAAAGGCCAAAATAGACAAACGGGATCTAATTAAGCTAAAGAGCTTCTGCACAGCAAAAGAAACTACTATCAGAGTGAACAGGCAACCTACAGAATAGGAGAAAATTTTTGCAATCTATCCATCTGACAAAGGTCTAGTATCCAGAATCTGCAAAGAACTTAAACACATTTACAAGAAAAAAACAACCCCATCAAAAAGTGGTCAAAGGACAGACACTTCTCAAAAGAAGACATCTATGTAGCCAACAGACACATGAAAAAATGCTCATCATCACTGGTCATCAGAGAAATGCAAATGAAAACAACAATGAGATACCATCTCACACCAGTTAGAATGGCAGTCAGTAAAAAGTCAGGAAACAACAGATGCTGGAGAGGATGGTAGAAATAGGAACACTTTTACAGTGTTGGTGGGAGTGTAAACTAGTTCAACCACTGTGGAAGACAGTGTGGCTATTCATGAAGGATCTAGAACTGGAAATACCATTTGACCCAGCAATCCCGTTACTAGGTATATACCCAAAAGAATATAAATCATGCTACCATAAAGACACATGCACACGTATGCTTATTGCGGCACTATTCACAATAGCAAAGACTTGGAACCAACCCAAATGTCTATCAATGATAGACTGGATTAAGAAAATGTGGCACATATACACCATGGAATACTGTGCAGCCATAAAAAAGGATGAGTTCATGTCCTTTGTAGGGACGTGGATGAAGCTGGAAACCATCATTCTGAGCAAACCATCACAAGGATAGAAAACCAAACACTGCATGATCTCACTCATAGGTGGGAACTGAACAATGAGAACACTTGGACACAGGGCGGGGAACATCATACCCCGGGTCCTGTCATGGTGTGGGGGGCAGGGGGAGGGATAGCATTAGGAGAAATACCTAATGTAAATGATGAGTTAATGGGTGCAGCAAAACAACATGGCACGTGTATGCCTATGTAACAAACCTGCACGTTGTGCACATGTATCCTAGAACTTAAAGTGTAATTAAAAAAATCCATAAATTTTGGAATGCCTTGGACACAACAGCAACAAGAATCTATAAATATTATGCTTGCTAATAGTATAATGTATAATTTAACCCTTTTAACCTTTACTTCAATTCTTTAAAGTCTTTAAAATCTCAGTTGGCATCAAAAGTATTATTGAGAAAATTCTTTTGTGCTTTACTGCAAATTTATCTGAAATGCATTCTTTTCCTCTTACACATTGAATACTCCCGGAGTTTGTTGTTTTGGAATTATATGTGATTAGAAGATATTTCCTGTTTTTTCCTCCCATGCTCCCGTTGTTTTCCCATGACACTTTTAGATGTTTATCATGTTGGCTAGATTTTGCCTTTTACTTTTGCATATGTTTGGAATATGCTATTTTATATTATGTAGCTCTTACGTGTATTATTTATTTTCTGAAATATTTGTATTTTTCTTCTCCCTTGAGCCTCTGGAATCTTCTTCAGCCCATTTTGTTACAGATACTTCCTTTCCTTTCCTTTCTTTTATTAACCCTTTAGTGTTTCATTAGAACTGTTAAGGAATAACAGAAGAAATACCTTGTCTTCTTTGCAGTACTTCTTTGCAGTACTTTTGCCAAGCATAAATTTTGTGCTTTTTTACTTCCCTATCTGTTTTATAGATTTTCTTATAATTCAGACATATTTGTGGTCTGAACTTTTCGCTTTTTATAATGAAATCATTAGGTTACAAAGCATTTATAGGTTATATAGTTTATTCTGTAAATTTTTTATAAAGACAGATGATTTAGAGTAGGGGTAATCAAACTATGCCCCATGGGATCACTGCCTGTTTTTGTAAATAAAAGTTTTTTGGAACACAGCCACTTTTACTTGTATAAATATTGTGTTTAGTTGCTTTCATGCTTCAATGGCAGAATTGAGAAGTTGCATATATTAGTCCGTTTTCACACTGCTATAGAGAACTACCTGAGACTGGGTAATTTATAAAGAAAAGGTTTAATTGACTCACAGTTCTGCATTGCTGGGGAGGCCTCAGAAAACTTACAATTATGGCAGAAGGCGAAGGGAAAGCAGGGCACATCTTAGGTGGCAGCAGAGGTGGGGGAATGCCACACTTTAAAGGCCATTAAATCTCATGAGAACTCACTTACTATCACGAGAACAGCATGTGGGAAACCACCCCCATGATCCAGTCACCTCCCACCAGGTCCCTCATTCGATATGTGGGAACTACAATTCTAGATGAAATTTGGGTTGGTACACAGAGCCAAACGGTATTATTCTGATAAAGCCTAAATGGCTTGCAAGCCTAAAATATTTATTGTCTGGCCCTTTACAGAAAGTTTGCCTATTCTTATTTTAAAGTATATGATCATTTAAAAGTGACATTTAATTCTATTAAAAGTAAAAGCATAAAATAATTTAAAAATTATATAATTTTTCTAGATTGCTATAGGAATTTGCATGTTGTTAATTGCTGAAATTTAGAAAGCTTGAAGTTACTGATATCAGGGAGTTGACATTTTCAGTGTAGACAAGATAGTTATTGTGTATATTTACTTTGGCTTTATGTAGAAACAGACAAGAAAGATGAAGTATTATTCAGTGTTAAATTAGCAGATATTTTGATAACATAATACCTACATAATTTGAGCCCTTAAATAAATGGAGTCAGGCTGGGTATGGTGGCTCACTCCTGTAATCCCTGCACATTGGGAGCCTGAGGTGGGCAGATTGCCTGAGTCCAGGAGTTAGAGACCTGCTGGGGCAACATGGTCAAACTCCTTCTCTACAGAACAGTACAAAAATTAGCTGGGCTTGGTGGCACAAGCCTTTAGTCCCAGCTACTCTGAATGCTGAGGCCGGCAGATGGATTGAGCCTGGAAGGTTGATACTGCTGTGAGCTGTGATCACACCACTGCCAGTCTTGGTGACAGAACGAGAGCATGTCTCAAAAGAAAAGGAGTCATTTTGTGATTGAGAGACACAAGAACAAGTTAACAATGATGTTTGTCAATTATTAGAATATGTAGGTATCTAATAAATTATTAGAGTATGCGTGTATATATGTGCACATACATTTTCTAATAATTTGTGTATGTATGCATCTGTATACACAGATATTTACACATGTCTAGACTTCACAGTAGGTTGATCTGAGAATGACAGAATGATCTACTATTACTGAGTAAATTATCACTACCATTCAGGGTTATGATTCTTGGAAATTATATTCAGAATGGCCTAAGAGAGGATGTTATATTCAGTGTGTTGAACTTGAGAAGGAGATTGGAAGAGTATTGGCAGAAAACTTTAGAGCGCATATAGTTTACTTTTAAAAATTCTAACTACATTTGAAAAAAATTCTCTTGCTCCTTTTTCCATGAATTTTTAATTGTTTTAATTAAATGTTTTAAAAAAGTTTTAAGATTTTTTAAAAAAATTCTAGACAAGATCTTGCTCTGTCCACCAACGCAGGAGTGTGGTGGCACAGTCATAGATCTCTGCAGCCTCAAACTGCTGGGCTCAAGTGATCCCCCCGCCACGGTGTCCCAAGTAGCTAGGGCTATAGGCATGCACCACCATGCCCAGCTAATTTTTTTAATTTTTAATTTTTTGATAGAGACTGGGTCTCATTGGATTCCCTAGGCTTGTCTTGAAATCCTGGGCTCAAGCAGTCCTCCTGCCTCAGCCTCCCAAAGTGCTGGGATTATAGACGTCAGCCAAAGCACCTGGCTCCATGAAATTTTTTTTAGTTCTTCGATTATCTTAAAATATGTGATCTGTTATGTCCTGTTAGTAGGTTATTAACATCCTAAAGTACTAAGAATTTTTCTATCCAGTCAGTTAAATATTTTGAAGTGTTTTGGAATGGATGCATGAAATTTTTCTGTGAAAACTTTAATTCTTTCTTTGTATTATAGTACATAGTTTGGGAATTATATCCTGAGTTTTCTAGAACAGTTCCAATTTCACACTTATTGAAATTAATTACAACTGCGTGAGATTAAGTATTTGACTGCTTATGGCTGCCATGAAAGTAATGCTTGTTGCAAAATAATTCAAATGGTACAGAAGTAAATAAGTAGTAAAAGTTAATTTTTTTCTCTTTGTTTTTTGTTTTTCTGATACTCCCCTTCAGAGACATATATTATCTATAGGTTTCCTCTCCACTGTCTACATTACCTTCTTTTCTTGAATTTTATTTCTTAGTGTTCTCCTTCTGCATACTGTATTTATTGTTCAAACTATTATGTCATTGAGTATTATTTCGAGATCTTGTGGGTGTGCTTCAGTCTTTATTATTCTTTTTTTTGTCTCCTGTGTATATTTTCAAATAGCCTGTTTTCAGTCTAACTAATTCTTTCTTCTACTTGATTAATTTTGCCGTTGAGAGGTTCTTCAGTATGTCAACTGAATTTTTCAGCTCCAGAATTTCTGCTTGATTTTCAAAAATTATTTTAATCTTTGTTAAATTTATCTGATAGGATTCTGACTTCCTTCTCTCTGTTATCTTGAAGTTCGTTGAGCTTAAAAATAAGTATTTTAGGTTCTCTGTCTGAAAGGTCTCCTATCTCTGTCTCTTCAGGATTGGTCATTGGTACTTCATTTGGTTTGTTTGGTGAGGTCATGTTTTGCTGTATGGCCTTGATACCTGTGGATGTTTGTTGGTTTCTGGGCATTGAAGAGTTAGGTGTTTATTGTAGTTTTCACAGTCTGGGCTTGTTTGTACCCGTCCTTCTTGGGAAGGCTTTCCAAGTGTCTAAGTGAGTGTTGTGATCTAAGTCTTTGGTTGCTGCAGCTGTATCGCATTGGGGGCACCTGAAGCCTAGTAACGCTGTGACTCTTGTAGACTTGTAGAAGTATTGCCTTTGTGGTCTTGAGTAAGGTCCAAGAGAATTTCCTGGATTACCAGGCAGAGAATACCCTGGATTACTCAGCTCCATGCTGAATTGCTTCAGGCTGGGAAAAAGGTGACACAAGCATCCATGTGGCCACCACCACTATGACTCGTTGGGTCAGACCTGAAGCCAGCATATCACTGGGTCTTGTCTAAGGCCTGCAGTGACCACTGTGTGGCTACTGTTGTTGTTCATTTAAGGCACAGGCTCTTTTGGCAGCAAGTGGAAAATCCAGCCATACTTATGTCTTTCCCTTCAGAGTGGCAAGTTCTCCTGTAGCCCAGGGTGGGTCTAGAAATGTCATCTAGGAGCCAGAGCCTAGAGTCTGGGAATCTTAGAAATCTGCTTGGTGTTCTATTCTACTGCAGCTGAGCTGGCACCCAAGCCACAAGACAAAGTTCTTCCCACTCTTTCCTCTCTTTTTCAGAAGCAGGAGACTCTCATTGCGGCCATCATCAACCCAGGTCTGCAGTGAATACTGCATGGCTACCACTGGTGTTCATTCAGGGGCCAAAGGTTTGTCAGTCAGCTTGTGGTGATTGCTCCCAGGCCTGGGTCTGTCCCTTTAGGGCAGTGGGCTCCCCTCTGGCTCAGGACAGGCCCACAAATGCCATCCAGAAGCCAGGGTCTGGAGTTGGGGCCCTAGCAGCCTTCTTGGTGTTCTGCGATTTTGTGGTTGAGCTGGTGTACCCAGGCAGCAAGACAAAGTCCCCTTTACCCTTCCTCTCCTTCCATCAAGCAGGAGGAGCCTCTCGCTGTGGCCACCACAGCTGGGAATGCGCTGGGTCACACCTGATGCCAGCACAGCGCTGGGTCTCACCCTAGACTCACGGTGAGTACTACCTGATTACTGCTGGTGTTTATCCACTGCCCAAGGGCTCCTTAGTCAGCACGTTATGAATCCTGCCAAGACTGGTTCCTTCCCTTAAAGGTAGTGGGTTTTTTTCTGGCCCAGGATGGTCTAGCAATGTTATCTGGCAGCTAGGGCCTGGAATGGAGGCCTCAGAACTCTTCCTGATGCCCTGTGCTACTGTGGTTGAGGGCATCCAAGTTGTATGACAAAGAGCTCTTTACTTTCCCCTCTCCTCTCCCCTCCTCAAGCCTAAGGCAGGAGTGTCTCCTGGGAGCTTGTTTGGCGGTTGGGGCCGGGGATGCAGGGTCGAGGTGATACAGGCACTCCCCTGGCTGGGTGGTTTAACATAATACCATTCGTGTGTTTCTGTTTTTATTGTTTGGGCTTTTGAGGTCATAACCATAAAATCTTTGCCTAGATGAGTGTTCTGAGGTGTTTCTCCCATTTTCTTTTAGTTTTAATAGTTTTATAGTTTCAGGTCTTAAGGTTAAGTCTTTAATCCATTTTGACTTGATTTTTGTATGAGTTGGGAGATAGGCTTCCAGTTTCATTGTTGTGCGTGTGGATATTCAGTTTCACTGCACCATTTATTTTAGAGGATGTCCTTTCCCCAATGTGTGTTCTTGGTTCCTTTGTCAAAAATCAGGTGGCTGTAAATACATGGATTTATTTCTGGGTTCTCTTTTCTGTTTCATTGGCCTGTATGTCTGTTTTTATATCAATATTGTGCTATTTTGGTAATAATAGCTTTGTAGTATATTTCAAAGACAGCGTGATGCCTGTAGGTTTGTTCTTTTTGCTCAGGGTACCCAGGCAGCAAGACAAAGTCCCCTTTACCCTTCCTCTCCTTCCATCAAGCAGGAGGAGCCTCTCCCTGTGGCCACCACACCTGGGAATGCGCTGGGTCACACCTGATGCCAGCACAGCACTGGGTCTCACCCAGTACTTTGGCTATTCAGAGTCTTTTGTAGTTCCAGATTAATTTTAGGACTGTCTTTTCTATTTCAATGAAGAATGTCATTGGTATTTCAATAGGAATTGCATTGAACCTGTAGATTGCTTTGGGCAATATGGCCATTTTTAACAATATTAATCCCTCTAATCTATGAACATAGGATGTCTTTTCATTTGTATCCTTTTCTGTTTCATGAGTGTTTTGTAGTTTTTATTGTAGAGTTATTTTTTACCTTTTCTGTTAAATTTATTCTTAGGTATTTAATTTTTTTGTAGCTATTGTAAATGGCATTGCTTTCTTGAGTTCTTTCTCAGACCGTTTTTGGTGTGTGGAGATACTGCTGATTTTTCTATGTTGATTTTCTATCCTGCACTGAATTTATCAGATTTAAGAGCTTTCTGGCAGTCTAGGTTTTTCTGTATATAAGATCATGTTGTCTGCAAAGCGGAGCAGTTTAACTTTCTCCTTTCCATTTGGATTTTCTTTCTTTTCTTTTCTTTCTTTTTTTTTTTTTGGTGCAGAAACCCGGGACTTTCTTTTCTTTCTTTTATTTTTTGTTTCTTTCTTTCTTCTTTTTTTTTGGTCGTAAGATTTCACTCTGTTTCCCCATGCTGGAGTGCAGTGGTGTGATCAGGGCCCACTGCAGCCTCAACCTCCCTGACTCAAGTGATCCTCCGTTCTGAGGCTTCCAAGTAGCTGGGACCACAGGTGTGTGCCACCAGGCCTGGCTAATTTTTTTATTTTTTGTAGAGATACAGTCTCCCTATATTGCCCAGGCTGGCCTCAAACTACTGGGCTCAAGTCCTCCCACCTTGGCCTCCCAAAGTACTGGGATTACAGGTGTGAGCCACCATGCCCAGCTGTCTTTATTTTGCCTGATAGCTGGGACCTTCTGTACTGTGTTGAGTAAGAATAGTGAAAATGGGCATCCTTGAAAGCCTTTCAGTTTTTCTCATTTCAGTATGATAGTAGCTGTGGGTTTGTCATATATGGCCTTTATTATGTTGAGGTGTGTTCCTTCTATCCCTAATTTGTTGCGAGGTTTTATCATGAAGATATGTTGGATTTTATCAAATGCATTTTTAGCACCAATTAGATGATCATATGGTTTTTGTCTTGATTCTGTTAATGTGTTGTATCATGTTTATTGATTTGTGTATGTTGAATCCTCCTTTTATCCCTTAAATAAATCCTACCTGATTGGGAGAATGGTGTGAAACCGGGAAGGCAGAGCTTGCAGTGAGCCGAGATCGCACCACTGCACTCCAGCCTGGGTGACACAGTGAGACTCCGTCTCAAAAAAAAAAAAAAATCCTACCTGATTATAGTATATTATGATGCTTATTTGTTGTTGGGTTCAGTTGATTTGTATTTTGTTGAGGATTTTAAATCTATGTTCCTCATGGATAATGGCTTGCAGGTATTTTGTTGTTATTGTTTGTTTGTTTTTGAGACAAGATGTTACTCTGTTGCTTAGGCTGGAGTGCAGTGGTGCAATCGCAGCTCACTGCAACATCTGCCTCCCAGGTTCCCACAATTCTCCTGCCTCAATCTCCTGAGTGGCTGGGACTACAGGTGTGTGCCACCACACCTGGCTAATTTTTGTATTTTTTGGTAGAGACAGGGTTTCACCATGTTGGTCAGGCCGGTCTCGAACTCCTGACCTCAAGTGATCAGCCTGCCTCTGCCTCCCAAAGTGCTGGGATTATAGGTGTGAGCCACCACTCCTGGCCTGCAGTTTTTAAATTGTTGTTGTGTTCTTGTCTGGTTTTGGTGTTAGAGTAATCCTGGCCTTGTAGAACGAGTTAGTAAGCATTCCCTTCTCATCAATTTTTTGGAATAGTTTAAGAATTGGTTCTTCCTTGTGAACTTGGTAAATGTAGCAGTAAAGCCATTTCATCCTGGGCTTTTCTTTTTAGGGAGAGTTTTTACTACTGATTGAATCTTGTTACACATTATTGATGTGTTATGCTATTCTTGCAATGTTATAAAGGAGTACCTGAGACTAGGTAATTTATAATGAAAAGAGATTTAATTTGCTCACAGTTCTGCAGACTGTATACTCATGTAACCGGCATCTGCCTAGCTTCTGGGGCGGTCTCAGGGAGCTTTTACTCATAGCAGAAGGTGAAGAAGGGACAGGCATGTCACATGGTGAGAGCAGGAGTAAGAGAGAGTGCTGGGGAGGTACCACGCACTTTTAAAAACTCAGATCTTGCAAGAACCCACTATTGCAAGGATAATTCCAAGGGTACAGTTTCAAACCATCAATGAGCAGTCTTTCCCCATGATCCAGTCACCTCTCACCAGGCCCCCACCTCCAACACTGGGGATTACATTGAGGGGCCAAATTCCCAAGCTATATCAATTGGTCTGTTCAGGTTTTCTGTTTCTTTCTGGTTCAGTCTCAATAGGTTGTATGTGTTCAGGAATTTCATTTCCTTTAGGTTTTTAAGTTTGTTAGTATACAGTTGTTTATTATAGTCTCTAGTGACCCTTTGTCATTTTGTAGTATCAGTTGTAATGTCGCCATTTTGTTTGTGATTTTGTTCATTTGGGTCTTTGCTCCTTTTAACATGGTTAGTCTAGCTAAAAGTCTATTGATTTTATCTTTTCAAAAAGCTAACTTTATTTCATTGATCATGTATATTGTTTAGTCTCTAGTTATTTCTGCTCTGATCTTTATTGTTTCTTTCCTTGTGCTAGCTTTTTGTTGGTTTTTCCTTTTCTGGTTTCTTGAGAGTCATCGTTAGGTGGTTTTTTGGAAATCTTTCTACTTTTTTGATGTAGGCGTTTATTGCTATAAACTTTCCTCTTAGTATTGCTTTTCTTGTATCTCATGAGTTTTCGTATGTTGTATTTCTATTTTTGTTTCATGAAATTTTTTAATGTTTTAAATTACTTTATTAATGGAGTCATTGATCTTTCAGGAGCATGTTGTTTGATTTGTCTGTATTTGTACAGTTTCCAATGTTCTCTTGTTACTGATTTCTAGTTTTATTCTTGTAGTCTGAGAACATATTTGACATGATTTTGATTTCTAAAAATTTGCTGAGACTTACTTTGTGGCCTAATATATGATTTACACTGGAGAATGTTTTATGTGCTGATGAGTAGAATGTGCATTTTACACTGTTGGATGAAATGTTCTGTAAATATCTGTTAAGTCCGTTTGGCTTATAGTGCAGTTTACATCTGATTTTTTTGGTTGATTTTCCATGTGGATGATATGTCCCATGCTGAGAGTGGGGTATTCAAATCCCCCACTGTTATTGTATTGGAGCTCTCTCTCCCTTTAGAGCTAATAATATCTGCTTTGTATATCTGAGCATTCTGGTATTAGATGCATATATATTTAGAATTGTTATATCTTCTTGCTGAATTGATCCTTTTATAATTAATGACTTTGTCTTTTTTTTTTGCAGTTTTTCATTTAAAGTCTGTTTTATCTCATCTAGGTGTAGCTACTTCTGTTTGCTTTTGGTTTTTGTTTATATGTGACATCTTTTTCCATTCCTGTACTTTTAGTCTATGTGTATTTGCAGTTGAAGTGGGTTATTTATAGGCAGCATACAGTTTGGTCTTTTTCTCTTTTTTTAAAAATTCATTAAGCCAGTCTATATCTTTTATCAGGGGAACTTAGTTACATTCAAGGTTATTATTTATAGGTGAGGACTTATTTCTGTCATTTTATTAATTGTTTTCTGGTTGTTTTCTATATCCTTTGTTCCTTTTTCATTGTTTATTTTTGTGGTTTGGTGTTTTTCTGTATTTGTAATGTTTGGTTCCTTTCTCTTTCTCTTTTGTGTATCTGCTCTACCAGTGAGTTTTATACTTTCATGTGTTTTCATGATGGTGGATATTATTCTTTCACTTCTAGATGTAGGACTCCCCTAAGCTTTTCTTTTAGGGTGGTTTAGTGGTAATAAATTCCCTCAGTTTTTCCTTCTCTTGGAAAGATGTTACTGCTCTTTCATTTTTTTTTTTGAAAAGGAGTTTCACTCTTGTTGCCCAGGTTGGAGTGCAATGGCGCAATCTCAGCTCACTGCAGCCTCCACCTCCCAGGTTCAAGTGATTCACTTGCCTCAGCCTCCCGAGTAACTGAGATTACAGGAACATGCCACCACGCCTGGCTAACTTTTTGTACTTTTAGTAGAGACAGGGTTTCTCCATGTTGGTCAGGCTGGTCTTGAACTCCCAACTTCAGGTGATCTGCTTGCCCCGGCCTCCCAAAGAGCTGGGATTACAAGCTTGGGTCCCCGTGCCTGGCCTGCTCTTTCATTTTTGAATAGCACTTTGCTGGAAATAGTTTTCTTGGTGGGCATTTTTTTTCTTTTAATACTTTGAATATATTATCTCATTCTCTCCTGGTCTTAAGGTTTCTGCTTAGAATTGTGATTTTAGTCTAGTGGGGATTTCTTTACATGTGTGTTGACACTTTTCTCTCACTATTTTTAGAATTCTCTCTGTGTCCTTGATTTTGATAGCTTGAGTATAATGTACCTTGGAGGACTTTTTCTGGTAGAATCTATTTGGGGTTCTTGAGCTTCCTGTATTGAAATTTGTATGGCTCTTGCAGGAGTTGGAAGTTTTCAGCTATTATTTCATTAATTAGGTTTTCTATGCTTTTACCCATCTCATTTCCTTCTGGATTTTCTAAAATTTTCTAAATTTTCTAAAATCTAGTTAGATTTTTAAAAAAGAAAAAAGTTATCTTAAAAGACTTGTCTTCAAGTTTAGAAATTCTTTCTGTTGCTTGATCTATTCTATTGTTGAAGTGCTCAGTTGTATTTTTTATTTTATTCATTGAGTTCTTCAGTTCTGGGATTTTGTTTGATTATTTTTTTAATGACATCTATCTCTTTTGAATTTCTGATTCATGAATTTTTTTCTTATAACCTTGTATTATTTATATGTTTTCTCTTGTTTCTCACTGAGACTCTTTGTTATCATTTCAAATTCTTTTTCCTTTTTCTTTGGATCTGTCACTAGAGAATTAGTGTGTTGCCTTGGAGGTGTCATGTTTCCCTGCTTTTTTATGTTTCTTGTGTCTTTATGTTGATATTTGTGCATCTAGTGTACCGTTCACTTCTTCTAGTTTTGTGGATTGTCTTTTGTTGGGAAAGACTTTTTTTCTTATAGATGCATCTATTATGTTGCTTTTGTAGGGTGCTTTGTCTTTGATTCTTAGTGGGTGAAGTAGTATAGTCTGCATGATTTCTTTGGTTGTAATCAGGATTAGTCTTGTCTGATTTCCCCAGTGGCTTAGGCTGTGGTTCTTAGGTAAAGGCTTTGGTGTGGCTTTTTCTTGGGAGGAGGAAGACAGGCAGACTAGTTCTCAGGCACCACTGGTGGCAGTAATGGGCTGGGCATGACAGTCCTTGGCCCCCTGTGTGGCATATGCAGGTGATTGTGGTGATGGGTCTAGATGGGCCAATCTTTGATTGTCCAGGCAGCTTTTCTGCGTGCCAGAGGTAGAAGTGGTATGTTCAGTCTGGTGGGTCCTCAGAGTCTTGGGCAGTGTGATGGCATTGGTGGTAGCAATAGCGGTGGCAGGCCAACCATTGGGTCTCCAGTGGAAGGCCAGCAGTGGTGTCAGGCTGGGTGGTCCATCCCCAATCCCCTAGGTGGTATGCATAGGTGAGTGCCGGTGATAGTGGCAAACTGAGCAAGTTGGTATATAGGCCCCTGGGAGATGCATGCTGGTGCCAGCAGTGGCCACAGTGGGTCTCTGTCTAGGCCCCCAGATAGTGCACATGGTAAAGGTGGCTGTCTGGGCAGATTCATCCTCCGGCTGCTGGAAGGTGTGTATGGGTGGTTCTGGCAGTGGCAGGCCGGTAGGATCAATCTCCAGGCTCCCAGATATCAGGTGCCAGGTGTGGTGAGTCAGTTTCCAGGACCCTGGAGAATGGGCATAGGCAATGTTGGTGGGCACGGCTGGTCTGTTCCCACAGTTTGGATGGGTTGATCCCCAGGCCCCAGATGGTGTGTTTTGATGGCAGTAACAGTGGGTTGGGTGTGCCTGTCCTTTGATTCCTGGATGGTGTGTGCAAGTGGTGGTGGCAGGTGGGGTGGTTTTGTTGTCAGGCCCCCATCATGGTGTGTCTAATTATCAATGACAGCAGGTTGGGGCAGATCAATTCCCAGGCCTCTAGATGACACCTGTGGCTGTGGTGGCAGTTTCGGTGGGCTAGTCCTGTCCTTACTCCCACCTCCCCAAAATAGAATGTGGTTGCGGTGGATGTGGACAGAGCAGGTTGATACCCAGGCCCTGGTTGGCATGCTATCCATGTTGATATTTTACTCTAGTTTATAAATGTTAACTGCTGTATAGTATAGTATTTAATGAATATTAATGATCCTACTATGAATTTTTTAAATTTCTCCTTGTATATAGATTTTAGAGTTTTAAAGTGGATTGAGTTAAAATTTATGTACATTGATTTTCCCACTTAATATAAAATTGTTCTTTAGGTTACACTGTAAGAGAATTTCTATTTGTCTACAGTGAAATCAATATTTGATAGTTTCATACTTGAATTTTGCCAGTTGAGTGGTTTTGAAATGTTAGCTCATTATCATTTTTACTTACATTTTTATCATAAAAAGTGGTTTTCCAGGAGGCTGAGGCAGGAGAATCGCTTGAACCTGGGAGGCGGAGGTTGTGGTGAGCTGAGATGGCGCCCCTGCACTCCAGCCTGGGCAACAAGAGCGAAACTCCATCTCAAAAAAAACAACAAAAAAGTGGTTTTCATTTTTAAAAAGTTGCCTGTTCAAGTTATTTTAGTTTTCTTATGTTAATAATGTATCATATTATAATTAATAATGTGTAAATATATACTTGTGTATTATATTGTATATTATATATCATATAAATTATATATAACATTAATGTTTCTTTTATTTTGTCTTTTTCTTACTGCAGGGGTCATTATTCAGGATACTTAATTTTATTGCATATTAGGTGTATTGCAAATATATTCTGTCACTTTGGATTTTCCTTTAACTTTCTTTAGTGTGTCTTTTGTGTAGAATAGCTTATTTTTGTCTTAATAAAGTTGGATTTTTCTGGTTTTGCTTTTGTATTTTTTGCTTTTTTGTTTCATGTGAAATTTTCAACTGACCTGTGGTCGTAATAAAATTTCCTATGGTTTCTTGTAGTAATTTTAAACCTTTATTTTTTAATTTATATCTTTTAATCAGTGGGGTTTGTTTTCCTGTATAGTGTAAGGTATGGCACTTTATATGTCTAACTGGTTCTTCCTGTACCATTTGAATTGTTTCTCTTCCCCTCTGATTTATAATGCTACCTGTGTCATATTCCATGTATCCATATATATCAAGATCTGTTTCTGGGCTCTCCTCTGTTCCATTGGCTTGTTTAAATTATTGTGGTTCTAAAATAAATCATAATGTGGGGTGGAGGTAATTTCCCCACTTACTTTATATTTTGTGTTTGTTTGCATAGATACTATTCAGGTATTTCTGAGAATCCTAAACACAATTGTTGTAAGATTGTTTAAGCCTGTTCTAGAAGATTAATTTTACTGTGACTTAATTTTGTTGATTTCCTTAGCTGTCTTAGCATTAGATTTCTTCGTGTGCTTTAGAATGGTGGTTTGTAAGGTTATTTTTAACAGAAAGGTCATTATCTCTCTATTTCACCATCTTCTTCTTGTCTTACTCAAGCCCTTCCTCTGCTCATTGTTAGTTTAATAGTTACTTCCTATGGTCTATAGTCTAGAATCCAGTCTTACCTTGACAGTTCAAGGCTCTTGCATTGCTGTATTGGGTGATAGCAAAGCATTGCTTATTTCCTTTTTCATGAGGTTTGTTTACTTCTGACACCCTTTCTATGTACCTTCATGTTAAATTCTAGGCAGTGGTTGGCAGTAAGTTTTTTCTGCCTCCTTCAAAATTGGGGCTTCACTCAGTTACTGGTTTTAAGTGCTGAGCTTGGTAACAGTCTCCCATCCTTACATGACCATTTTCAGTTCTCTTTATTCCTCATCTGCCTCTGCCAGGTGTTACATCTTTTGCATGGCCACGTGTCTTTCTCAATCTGACTAAATGCTTTGAGTCTGGTTAAAATTTTTCTCTTTTTTTACGTTATTGCTAGTATTTTGTGTTCTCCCCCATCCTCAGTGGTTTTATCTAGTCAGCCTTTATCAGAAGTAGAAATCCTTTTTTCTTTTTATTGGAAATCTAAAAGCTTCAAAGACTATTTTTTCTTTTATTGTACTTTAAGTTGTAGGGTACATATGCACAATGTGCAGGTTTGTTACATATGTATACATGTGCCATGTTGGTGTGCTGCACCCATTAACTCGTCATTTAACATTAGGTATATCTCCAAATGCTTCCCTCTCCCGTCCCCCAACCCCACAACAGGCCCCCAACCCACAACAGGCCCCTACCCCACAACAGGCCCTGGTGTGTGATGTTCCCCTTCCTGTGTCCATGTGTTCTCATTGTTCAATTCCCACCTATGAGTGAGAACATGCGGTGTTTGGCTTTTTGTCCTTGTGATAGTTTACTGAGAATGATGGTTTCCAGTTTCATCCATGTCCCTACAAAGGACATGAACTCATCCTTTTTTATGGCTGCATAGTATTCCATGGTGTACATGTGCCACATTTTCTTAATCCAGTCTGTCATTGATGGACATTTGGGTTGGTTCCAAGTCTTTGCCATTGTGAATAGTGCTGCAATAAACATATGTGTGCATGTGTCTTTGTAGCAGCATGATTTATAATCCTTTGGGTATATCCCCAGTAATGGGATGGCTGGGTCAAATGGTATTTCTAGTTCTAGATCTCTGAGGAATCGCCACACTGATTTCCACAATGGTTGAACTAGTTTACAGTCCCACCAACAGTGTAGAAGTGTTCCTATTTCTCCACATCCTCTCCAGCACCTATTGTTTCCTGACTTTTTAATGATGGCCATTCTAACTGGTGTGAGATGGTATCTCATTGTGGTTTCGATTTGCATTTCTCTGATGGCCAGTGATGATGAGCATTTTTTCGTGTGTTTTTTGGCTGCATAAATGTCTTCTTTTGAGAAGTGTCTGTTCATGTCCTTTGCCCACTTTTTGATGAGGTTGTTTTTTTCTTGTAAATTTGTTTGAGTTCATTGCAGATTCTGGATATTAGCCCTTTGTCAGATGAGTAGGTTGCAAAAATTTTCTCCCATTCTGTAGGATGCCTGTTCACTGTGATGGTAGTTTCTTTTGCTGTGCAGAAGCTCTTTAGTTTAATTAGATCCCATTTGTCAATTTTGGCTTTTGTTGCCATTGCTTTTGGTGTTTTAGACATGAAGTCCTTGCCCATGCCTATGTCCTGAATGGTATTGCCTAGGTTTTTTTCTAGGGTTTTTATGGTTTTAGGTCTAACATGTAAGTCTTTAATCCATCTTGAATTAATTTTTGTATAAGGTGTAAGGAAGGGATCCAGTTTCAGCTTTCTACATATGGCTAGCCAGTTTTCCCAGCACCATTTATTAAATAGGGAATCGTTTCCTCATTTCTTGTTTTTGTCAGGTTTGTCAAAGATCAGATGATTGTAGATATGCGGCATTATTTCTGAGGGCTCTGTTCTGTTCCATTGGTCTATATATCTGTTTTGTTACCAGTACCATGCTGTTTTGATTACTGTAGCCTTGTAGTGTAGTTTGAAGTCAGGTAGTGCGATGCCTCCAGCTTTGTTCTTTTGGCTTAGGATTGACTTGGCGATACGGCCTCTTTTTGGTTCCAGATGAACTTTAAAGTAGCTTTTTCCAATTCTGTGAAGAAAGTCATTGGTAGCTTGATGGGGATGGCATTGAATCTATAAATTACCTTGGGCAGTATGGCCATTTTCACGATATTGATTCTTCCAACCCATGAGCATGGAATGTTCTTCCATTTGTTTGTATCCTCTTTTATGTCATTACGCGGTGGTTTGTAGTTCTCCTTGAGGAGATCCTTCACATCCCTTGTAAGTTGGATTCCTAGGTATTTTATTCTCTTTGAAGCAATTGTGAATGGGAGTTCCCTCATGATTTGGCTCTCTGTCTGTTATTGGTTTATAGGAATGCTTGTGATATTTACACAGTGATTTTGTATCCTGAGACTTTGCTGAAGTTGCCTATCAGCTTAAGGAGATTTTGGGTGAGACCATGGGATTTTCTAGATATCCAATCATGTCATCTGCAAACAGGGACAATTTGACTTCCTCTTTTCCTACTTGAATACCCTTTATTTCCTTCTCCTGCTTGATTGCCCTGGCCAGAACTTCCAACACTATGTTGAATAGGAGTGGTGAGAGAGGGCATCCCTGTCTTGTGCCCGTTTTCAAAGGGAATGCTTCCAGTTTTTGTCCATTCAGTATGATATTGGCTGTGGGTTTGTCATAGATAGCTCTTATTATTTTGAGATATGTCCCATCAATACCTAATTTATTGAGAGTTTTTAGCTTGAAGCGTTGTTGAATTTTGTCAAAGGCCTTTTCTGCATCTATTGAGATAATCATATGGTGTTTGTCTTTGGTTCTGTTTACATGCTGGATTATGTTTATTGCTTTGCATATGTTGAACCAGCCTTGCATCCCAGGGATGAAGCCAACTTAATCGTGGTGGATAAGCTTTTTGATGTGCTGCTGGGTTTGGTTTGCCAGTATTTTACTGAGGATCTTTGCATCGATGTTCATCAGGGATATTGGTCTAAAATTCTTTTTTTGTTGTGTGTCTGCCAGGCTTTGGTATCAGGATGATGCTGGCCTTATAAAATCAGTTAAGGAGGATTCCCTCTTTTTCTATTGATTGGAATAGTTTCAGAAGGAATGGTACCAGCTCCTTCTTGTACCTCTGGTAGAATTTGGCTGTGAATCCATCTGGTCCTGGACTTTTTTTGTTGGTAAGCTGTTAATTATTGCCTCAATTTCAGAGCCTGTTATTAGTCTATTCAGAGATTCAACTTCTTCCTGGTTTTGTCTTGGGAGGGTGTATGTGTTGAGGAATTTATCCATTTCTTCTAGATTTTCTGGTTTATTTATGTAGAGGTGTTGATAGTATTCTCTGATGGTAGTTTGTATTTCTGTGCGATCGGTGGTGGTATGCCCTTTATCATTTTTTATTGTGTCTATTTGATTCTTCTCTCTTTTCTTCTTTATTAGTCTTGTAAGCGGTCTATCAATTTTGTTGATCTTTTCAAAAAACCAGCTCCTGGATTCATTAATTTTTTGAAGGGTTTTTTGTGTCTCTATTTACTTCAGTTCTGCTCTGATCTTAGTTATTTGTTGCCTTCTGCTAGCTTTTGATTGTATTTGCTCTTGCTTCTCTAGTTCTTTTAATTGGGATGTTAGGGTGTCCATTTTAGATCTTTCCTGCTTTCTCTTGTGGGCATTTATTGCTATAATTTTCCCTCTACACACTGCTTTGAATGTGTCCCAGAGATTCTGGTATGTTGTGTCTTTGTTCTCGTTGGTTTCAAAGAACATCTTTATTTCTGCCTTCATTTCGTTATGTATCCAGTAGTCATTCAGGAGCAGGTTGTTCAGTTTCCATGTAGTTGAGCGGTTTTGAGTGAGTTTCTTAATCCTGAGTTCTAGTTTGATTGCACTGTGGTCTGAGAGACAGTTTGTTATAATTTCTGTTCTTTTACATTTGCTGAGGAGTGCTTTACTTCTGACTATGTGGTCAATTTTGGAATAAATGTGGTGTGGTGCTGAGAAGAATGTATATTCTGTTGATTTGGGGTGGAGAGTTCTGTAGATGTCTATTAGTTCCACTTGGTGCAGAGTTGAGTTCAATTCCTGGATATCCTTGTTAACTTTCTGTCTCGTTGATCTGTCTAATGTTGACAGTGGGGTGTTAAACTCTCCCATTATTGTGTGGGAGTCTAAGTCTCTTTGTAGGTCTCTAAGGACTTGCTTTATGAATCTGGGTGCTACTGTATTGGGTGCATATATATTTAGGATAGTTAGCTCTTGTTGTTGAATTGGTCCCTTTACTATTATGTAATGGCCTTCTTTGTCTCTTTTGATCTTTGTTGGTTTAAAGTCTGTTTTATCAGAGACTAGGATTGCAACCCCTGCTTTTTTTTTGTTTGTTTACCATTTGCTTGGTAGATCTTCCTCCCTCCCTTTTTTTTGAGCCTATGTGTGTCTCTGCCCATGAGATGGGTTTCCTGAATACAGTGCACTGATGGTTCTTGACTCTTTATCCAATTTGCCAGTGTGTGTCTTTTAAGTGGAGCATTTAGCGCATTTACATTTAAGGTTAATATTGTTATGTGTGAATTTGATCCTGTCATTATGATGTTAGCTGGTTATTTTGCTTGTTAGTTGATGAAGTTTCTTCCTAGCCTTGATGGTCTTTACAATCTGGCATGTTTTTCCAGTGGCTAGTACTGATTCTTCCTGTTCATGTTTAGTGCTTCCTTCAGGAGCTCTTGTAGGGCAGGCCTGATGGTGACAAAATCGCTCAGCATTTGCTTGTCTGTAAAGTATTTTATTTCTCCTTCACTTATGAAGCGTAGTTTAGCTGGATATGAAATTCTGGGTTGAAAATTCTTGTCTTTAAGAATGTTGAATATCGGCCCCCACTCTCTTCTGGCTTGTAGATTTCTGCCGAGAGATCAGCTGTTAGTCTGATGGGCTTCCCTTTGTGGGTAACCTGACCTTTCTCTCTGGCTGCCCTTACCATTTTTTCCTTCATTTCAACTTTGGTGAATCTGACAACTATGTGTCTTGGAGTTGCTCTTCTCGAGGAGTATCTTTGTGGTGTTCTCTGTATTTCCTGAATTTGAATGTTGGCCTGCCTTGCTGGATTGGGGAAGTTCTCCTGGATAATATCCTGCAGAGGGTTTTCCAACTTGGTTCCATTCTCCCCGTCACTTTCAGGTACACCAATCAGACGTAGATTTGGTCTTTTCACCTAGTCCCATATTTCTTGGCGGCTTTGTTTCTTTCTTTTTATTCTTTTTTCTCTAAACTTCTCTTCTTACTTCCGTTCATTCATTTGATCTTCCATCACTGATACCCTTTCTTCCAGTTGATCGCATCAGCTACTGAGGCTTGTGCATTCATCACGTAGTTCTTGTGCCTTGGTTTTCAGCTCCATCAGGTCCTTTAAGGACTTCTCTGCATTGATTATTCTAGTTAGCCATTCGTCTAATTTTTTTTCAAGGTTTTTAACTTCTTTGCCATGAGTTCGAACTTCCTCCTTTAGCTCGGAGTAGTTTGATCGTCTGAAGCCATCTTCTCTCAGCTCGTCAAAGTATCTCTCCATTCAGCTATGTTCCGTTGCTGGTGAGGAGCTGCGTTCCTTTGGAGAAGGAGAGGTGCTCTGATTTTTAGTTTCCAGTTTTTCTGCTCTGTTTTTTCCCCATCTTTGTGGTTTTATCTACCTTTGGTCTTTGATGATGGTGACGTACAGATGGGGTTTTGCTGTGGATGTCCTTTCTGTTTGTTAGTTTTCCTTCTAACAGTCAGGACCCTCAGCTGCAGGTCTGCTGGAATTTGCTGGGGGTCCACTCCAGACCCTGTTTGCGTGAGTATCAGCAGCAGAGGCTGAAGAACAGCAGATATTGGTGAACAGCAAATGTTGCTGCCTGATTGTTCCTCTGGAAGTTTTGTCTCAGAGGAGTACCCGGCCGTTTGAGGTGTCAGTCTGCCCCTACTGGGGGGTGCCTCCCAGTTAGGCTACTCAGGGGTCAGGGACCCACTTGACGAGGCAGTCTGTCCGTTCTCAGATCTCCAGCTGCGTGCTGGGAGAATCTCTACTCTCTTCAAAGCTGTCAGACGGGGACATTTAAGTCTGCAGAGGATTCTGCTGCCTTTTGTTTGGCAATGCCCTGCCCTGAGAGGTAGGCATCCCTCTACAGAGGGGAAGCAGCCCTCCTTGAGCTGTGGTGGGCTCCACCCAGTTCGAGCTTCTGGGCGGCTTTGTTTACCTACTCAAGCCTCGGCAGTGGGGGGCACCCCTCCCCCAGCCTCACTGCCGCCTTGCAGTTTGATCTCAGACTGCTGTGCTAGCAATGAGCGAGGCTCCGTTAGCCTAGGACCCTCCGAGCCAGGCGCGGGTTATAATCTTGTGGTGTTCCGTTTGCTAAGCCTGTTGGAAAAGCGCAGTATTAGGGTGGGAGCGACCCGATTTTCCAGGTGCCGTCGGTCACCCCTTTCTTTGACTAGGAAAGGGAATTCCGTGACCCCTTGCACTTCCTGCGTGAGGCAATGCCTCACCCTGCTTCGGCTCACGCTTGTTGCACTGCACCCACTGTCCTGCACCCACTTTCTGACACTCCGCAGTGCGATGAGCCCGGTACCTCAGTTGGAAATGCAGAAATTACCTGTCTTCTGCATCGCTCATGCTGGGAGCTGCAGATGGAGTTGTTCCTATTTGGCCATCTTAGCTCCACCCACTTTTTTTTTTTTAGAGACTGGGTCTGATTATGTAGCCTAGCCTGGCTGCCAACTCTTTGGTTCAAGCAGTTCTCCACCCTCATCCTCCTGAGTAGCTGAGATTATAGGAATATGCTACAAAGCCCTGCTTCAAATATAACTTGTATTTTAAATGAGTCCTAAGTCTTTATATAAATGATCTCTGTTTCAGTCTCTTCTAGTACACATTCAGCTTTCCTGTGCGCCTATATAATTGTATGTCATGCCTTTACTGGAAATACCACCTATCAAAAATTGAATTTATTAGGCTGGGCACAGTGGCTCATGTTGGTAATCCCAGCACTTTGGGAGGCCAAAGCAGGCAGATCACTTAAGGTCAGGAGTTCGAGACCAGCCCGGCCAATATGGTGAAACCCCATCTGTATTAAAAATACAAAAATTAGCTGGGCATGGTGGCATGCATGTGTAATCCCAGCTACTCGGGAGGTTGAGGCTGGAGAATTGCTTGAACCCGGGAGGCAGAGGTTGCAGTGAGCTGAGATTGCCCCACTGTACTCCAGACTGAGTGACAGAGTGAGACCCTGTCTCAAAAAAAAAATAAACAAAAAAGTTGAATTTACCATTTTACCTTAAATATCAGATTTAAAAAAAAAATCAATTGGTAATTTCCTCGGTAGTGT